>NC_133800.1:37202719-37262719 GCF_043250625.1 Sebastes fasciatus
TGTGTCTCCTGGTCTTTCGTGTGTCTCCTGGTCTCTCGTGTGTCTCATGGTCTCTCGTGTGTCTCATGGTCTCTCGTGTGTCTCATGGTCTCTCGTGTGTCTCCTGGTCTTTCGTGTGTCTCCTGGTCTCTCGTGTGTCTCATGGTCTCTCGTGTGTCTCATGGTCTCTCGTGTGTCTCATGGTCTCTCGTGTGTCTCCTGGTCTCTCGTGTGTCTCATGGTCTCTCGTGTGTCTCATGGTCTCTCGTGTGTCTCCTGGTCTTTCGTGTGTCTCCTGGTCTCTCGTGTGTCTCATGGTCTCTCGTGTGTCTCATGGTCTCTCGTGTGTCTCCTGGTCTTTCGTGTGTCTCATGGTCTCTCGTGTGTCTCCTGGTCTCTCGTGTGTCTCATGGTCTCTCGTGTGTCTCATGGTCTCTCGTGTGTCTCCTGGTCTTTCGTGTGTCTCATGGTCTCTCGTGTGTCTCATGGTCTCTCGTGTGTCTCATGGTCTCTCGTGTGTCTCATGGTCTCTCGTGTGTCTCCTGGTCTTTCGTGTGTCTCCTGGTCTCTCGTGTGTCTCATGGTCTCTCGTGTGTCTCATGATCTCTCGTGTGTCTCATGGTCTCTCGTGTGTCTCCTGGTCTTTCGTGTGTCTCCTGGTCTCTCGTGTGTCTCATGGTCTCTCGTGTGTCTCATGGTCTCTCGTGTGTCTCCTGGTCTTTCGTGTGTCTCCTGGTCTCTCGTGTGTCTCATGGTCTCTCGTGTGTCTCATGGTCTCTCGTGTGTCTCATGGTCTCTCGTGTGTCTCATGGTCTCTCGTGTGTCTCATGGTCTCTCGTGTGTCTCCTGGTCTTTCGTGTGTCTCCTGGTCTCTCGTGTGTCTCATGGTCTCTCGTGTGTCTCATGGTCTCTCGTGTGTCTCCTGGTCTTTCGTGTGTCTCATGGTCTCTCGTGTGTCTCATGGTCTCTCGTGTGTCTCATGGTCTCTCGTGTGTCTCATGGTCTCTCGTGTGTCTCCTGGTCTTTCGTGTGTCTCCTGGTCTCTCGTGTGTCTCATGGTCTCTCGTGTGTCTCATGGTCTCTCGTGTGTCTCATGGTCTCTCGTGTGTCTCCTGGTCTTTCGTGTGTCTCCTGGTCTCTCGTGTGTCTCATGGTCTCTCGTGTGTCTCATGGTCTCTCGTGTGTCTCATGGTCTCTCGTGTGTCTCCTGGTCTTTCGTGTGTCTCCTGGTCTCTCGTGTGTCTCATGGTCTCTCGTGTGTCTCATGGTCTCTCGTGTGTCTCCTGGTCTCTCGTGTGTCTCATAGTCTCTCGTGTGTCTCCTGGTCTCTCGTGTGTCTCATGGTCTCTCGTGTGTCTCATGGTCTCTCGTGTGTCTCCTGGTCTCTCGTGTGTCTCCTGGTCTCTCGTGTGTCTCATGGTCTCTCGTGTATATCCTGGTCTCTCGTGTGTCTCCTGGTCTCTCGTGTGTCTCATGGTCTCTCGTGTGTCTCATGGTCTCTCGTGTGTCTCATGGTCTCTCGTGTGTCTCCTGGTCTCTCGTGTGTCTCATGGTCTCTCGTGTGTCTCATGGTCTCTCGTGTGTCTCATGGTCTCTCGTGTGTCTCCTGGTCTTTCGTGTGTCTCCTGGTCTCTCGTGTGTCTCATGGTCTCTCGTGTGTCTCATGGTCTCTCGTGTGTCTCCTGGTCTTTCGTGTGTCTCATGGTCTCTCGTGTGTCTCATGGTCTCTCGTGTGTCTCATGGTCTCTCGTGTGTCTCATGGTCTCTCGTGTGTCTCCTGGTCTTTCGTGTGTCTCCTGGTCTCTCGTGTGTCTCATGGTCTCTCGTGTGTCTCATGATCTCTCGTGTGTCTCATGGTCTCTCGTGTGTCTCCTGGTCTTTCGTGTGTCTCCTGGTCTCTCGTGTGTCTCATGGTCTCTCGTGTGTCTCATGGTCTCTCGTGTGTCTCCTGGTCTTTCGTGTGTCTCCTGGTCTCTCGTGTGTCTCATGGTCTCTCGTGTGTCTCATGGTCTCTCGTGTGTCTCATGGTCTCTCGTGTGTCTCATGGTCTCTCGTGTGTCTCATGGTCTCTCGTGTGTCTCATGGTCTCTCGTGTGTCTCCTGGTCTTTCGTGTGTCTCCTGGTCTCTCGTGTGTCTCATGGTCTCTCGTGTGTCTCATGGTCTCTCGTGTGTCTCCTGGTCTTTCGTGTGTCTCATGGTCTCTCGTGTGTCTCATGGTCTCTCGTGTGTCTCATGGTCTCTCGTGTGTCTCATGGTCTCTCGTGTGTCTCCTGGTCTTTCGTGTGTCTCCTGGTCTCTCGTGTGTCTCATGGTCTCTCGTGTGTCTCATGGTCTCTCGTGTGTCTCATGGTCTCTCGTGTGTCTCCTGGTCTTTCGTGTGTCTCCTGGTCTCTCGTGTGTCTCATGGTCTCTCGTGTGTCTCATGGTCTCTCGTGTGTCTCATGGTCTCTCGTGTGTCTCCTGGTCTTTCGTGTGTCTCCTGGTCTCTCGTGTGTCTCATGGTCTCTCGTGTGTCTCATGGTCTCTCGTGTGTCTCATGGTCTCTCGTGTGTCTCCTGGTCTCTCGTGTGTCTCATGGTCTCTCGTGTGTCTCATGGTCTCTCGTGTGTCTCCTGGTCTTTCGTGTGTCTCCTGGTCTCTCGTGTGTCTCATGGTCTCTCGTGTGTCTCATGGTCTCTCGTGTGTCTCCTGGTCTTTCGTGTGTCTCATGGTCTCTCGTGTGTCTCCTGGTCTCTCGTGTGTCTCATGGTCTCTCGTGTGTCTCATGGTCTCTCGTGTGTCTCCTGGTCTTTCGTGTGTCTCATGGTCTCTCGTGTGTCTCATGGTCTCTCGTGTGTCTCATGGTCTCTCGTGTGTCTCATGGTCTCTCGTGTGTCTCCTGGTCTTTCGTGTGTCTCCTGGTCTCTCGTGTGTCTCATGGTCTCTCGTGTGTCTCATGATCTCTCGTGTGTCTCATGGTCTCTCGTGTGTCTCCTGGTCTTTCGTGTGTCTCCTGGTCTCTCGTGTGTCTCATGGTCTCTCGTGTGTCTCATGGTCTCTCGTGTGTCTCCTGGTCTTTCGTGTGTCTCCTGGTCTCTCGTGTGTCTCATGGTCTCTCGTGTGTCTCATGGTCTCTCGTGTGTCTCATGGTCTCTCGTGTGTCTCATGGTCTCTCGTGTGTCTCATGGTCTCTCGTGTGTCTCCTGGTCTTTCGTGTGTCTCCTGGTCTCTCGTGTGTCTCATGGTCTCTCGTGTGTCTCATGGTCTCTCGTGTGTCTCCTGGTCTTTCGTGTGTCTCATGGTCTCTCGTGTGTCTCATGGTCTCTCGTGTGTCTCATGGTCTCTCGTGTGTCTCATGGTCTCTCGTGTGTCTCCTGGTCTTTCGTGTGTCTCCTGGTCTCTCGTGTGTCTCATGGTCTCTCGTGTGTCTCATGGTCTCTCGTGTGTCTCATGGTCTCTCGTGTGTCTCCTGGTCTTTCGTGTGTCTCCTGGTCTCTCGTGTGTCTCATGGTCTCTCGTGTGTCTCATGGTCTCTCGTGTGTCTCATGGTCTCTCGTGTGTCTCCTGGTCTTTCGTGTGTCTCCTGGTCTCTCGTGTGTCTCATGGTCTCTCGTGTGTCTCATGGTCTCTCGTGTGTCTCCTGGTCTCTCGTGTGTCTCATAGTCTCTCGTGTGTCTCCTGGTCTCTCGTGTGTCTCATGGTCTCTCGTGTGTCTCATGGTCTCTCGTGTGTCTCCTGGTCTCTCGTGTGTCTCCTGGTCTCTCGTGTGTCTCATGGTCTCTCGTGTATATCCTGGTCTCTCGTGTGTCTCCTGGTCTCTCGTGTGTCTCATGGTCTCTCGTGTGTCTCATGGTCTCTCGTGTGTCTCATGGTCTCTCGTGTGTCTCCTGGTCTCTCGTGTGTCTCATGGTCTCTCGTGTGTCTCATGGTCTCTCGTGTGTCTCATGGTCTCTCGTGTGTCTCCTGGTCTCTCGTGTGTCTCATGGTCTCTCGTGTGTCTCATGGTCTCTCGTGTGTCTCCTGGTCTTTCGTGTGTCTCCTGGTCTCTCGTGTGTCTCATGGTCTCTCGTGTGTCTCATGGTCTCTCGTGTGTCTCCTGGTCTTTCGTGTGTCTCATGGTCTCTCGTGTGTCTCATGGTCTCTCGTGTGTCTCATGGTCTCTCGTGTGTCTCATGGTCTCTCGTGTGTCTCCTGGTCTTTCGTGTGTCTCCTGGTCTCTCGTGTGTCTCATGGTCTCTCGTGTGTCTCATGGTCTCTCGTGTGTCTCATGGTCTCTCGTGTGTCTCCTGGTCTTTCGTGTGTCTCCTGGTCTCTCGTGTGTCTCATGGTCTCTCGTGTGTCTCATGGTCTCTCGTGTGTCTCCTGGTCTTTCGTGTGTCTCCTGGTCTCTCGTGTGTCTCATGGTCTCTCGTGTGTCTCATGGTCTCTCGTGTGTCTCATGGTCTCTCGTGTGTCTCATGGTCTCTCGTGTGTCTCATGGTCTCTCGTGTGTCTCCTGGTCTTTCGTGTGTCTCCTGGTCTCTCGTGTGTCTCATGGTCTCTCGTGTGTCTCATGGTCTCTCGTGTGTCTCCTGGTCTTTCGTGTGTCTCATGGTCTCTCGTGTGTCTCATGGTCTCTCGTGTGTCTCATGGTCTCTCGTGTGTCTCCTGGTCTCTCGTGTGTCTCATGGTCTCTCGTGTGTCTCATGGTCTCTCGTGTGTCTCCTGGTCTCTCGTGTGTCTCATGGTCTCTCGTGTGTCTCATGGTCTCTCGTGTGTCTCATGGTCTCTCGTGTGTCTCATGGTCTCTCGTGTGTCTCATGGTCTCTCGTGTGTCTCCGCTGTTCAGACTCAGACTCCAACACAAACTACAGTGAAGCACCAAAACCTCTTGGTTGTATCTAGTGAAGCTGTTAAACAGGAATGTGACCAACATTCGAGGAAAACTAGTGTTGCAGCGGAGCAGAAGAGAGTTAGTTCAACTCTGAGAGGATCAGTGAATGTTCAGTGGAAGCTCCTCCAGACCAACAGAGGTTTCCAGTGTCTTGTTTCCAGCTGCTGAGTGGAGTGACGGAGGTTAACTCTGGAGAGAGTAACGTTATCGACTCCGGTCCAGGAGACCAAAACACTAGGATCAGCATTGATTCATGGAGAGACCTTGGTCTGGTCAGCTAACATTACTGCCAAGCAGCTGAAAGATAGAGTGATATTGTGCTTTTAGCTGCTAATGTTGCTAACGTTAACAACAGTTCAGTCTCGTGTGTGTCGGTAGCGTGAGCAACAGGACGCTGACTGTCGTTGACTCAACGTCCACAGGCGTCATGTTAACAAGACGTTTCTGATTCTTACATAGAGCTCCTTTAATGAGCTGATAAGAGTCGACTCGGCGTTAACTGTAACAAAAAAGATCAATTAGAATTGAGTCATTAGAAGTTACTGTCTGCTTGTGAAGCAGGACGTTTTACATCCAGTCCCAGTCTGATGTTAATAAATACATCAGACAATGCACAGACTGTTTAGTGATATCCCTGCAGTCGTGGTCTTGAAATAAAATCCAGAGTCCTCGTTGTCTGAGACCGAGACGTTCACAAAGTGGTCTAGAGACCGGTCTGGAGTCCTCCAACTCTGTTTTCATGAGTCAACAGACGGAAACTTTAGTCGTCAGCAGGTTGATAAAACATGAAAAGTGTGATGAAGTCGGTCTGTGTGTTCATGAGATGAATGAATCCGTTGTTTCTCTCTGTGAATACTGACTTTGTGTTTCAGCTTCAGAAGAGTAAAGAGCTCAGAGAGCCGCCTCTCACTTCATTATCATCCACTACACATAAAAACACTAGATTCTCCTCCGATACGGGAGGACGCCGATTCATCATGTTATTATGATTAATGTCCTTTAAAACGCCGATTCATCATGTTATTATGATTGATGTCCTTTAAAACGCCGATTCATCATGTTATTATGATTGATGTCCTTTAAAACGCCGATTCATCATGTTATTATGATTGATGTCCTTTAAAACGCCGATTCATCATGTTATTATGATTGATGTCCTTTAAAACGCCGATTCATCATGTTATTATGATTGATGTCCTTTAAAACGCCGATTCATCATGTTATTATGATTGATGTCCTTTAAAACGCCGATTCATCATGTTATTATGATTGATGTCCTTTAAAACGCCGATTCATCATGTTACTATGATTGATGTCCTTTGAAACGCCGATTCATCATGTTACTATGATTGATGTCCTTTAAAACGCCGATTCATCATGTTATTATGATTGATGTCCTTTAAAACGCCGATTCATCATGTTACTATGATTGATGTCCTTTAAAACGCCGATTCATCATGTTATTATGATTGATGTCCTTTAAAACGCCGATTCATCATGTTACTATGATTGATGTCCTTTAAAACGCCGATTCATCATGTTATTATGATTGATGTCCTTTAAAACGCCGATTCATCATGTTACTATGATTGATGTCCTTTAAAACGCCGATTCATCATGTTATTATGATTGATGTCCTTTAAAACGCCGATTCATCATGTTACTATGATTGATGTCCTTTAAAACGCCGATTCATCATGTTACTATGATTGATGTCCTTTAAAACGCCGATTCATCATGTTATTATGATTGATGTCCTTTAAAACGCCGATTCATCATGTTACTATGATTGATGTCCTTTAAAACGCCGATTCATCATGTTACTATGATTGATGTCCTTTAAAACGCCGATTCATCATGTTACTATGATTGATGTCCTTTAAAACGCCGATTCATCATGTTATTATGATTGATGTCCTTTAAAAAGCCGATTCATCATGTTACTATGATTGATGTCCTTTAAAACGCCGATTCATCATGTTATTATGATTGATGTCCTTTAAAACGCCGATTCATCATGTTACTATGATTGATGTCCTTTAAAACGCCGATTCATCATGTTATTATGATTGATGTCCTTTAAAACGCCGATTCATCATGTTATTATGATTAATGTCCTTTAAAACGCCGATTCATCATGTTATTATGATTAATGTCGCCCTCTTTAAAAGCTTTTAGCTTCCTCTCCTGCTCAGGCTAAAAACTAAAGCTATAACTATGGTTAAGGCGTTGAAAGGTGAAACAGAAGCTGCTGTTTCAGTTCAGGTGATTTCTGTTAATGAGTGAATGAAACTCTGATCTGACTTCACCTGTTCAGGTAACGGTTCCCATCACAGATACTCTGATGTTCTGACCTTCACATGTTCACTGAGGAGACGGATTCACACTGATAAGCTGCTGCTAATGTTTAACACTGAATAAAGACCACTGTGTGTGTGTGTGTGTGTGTGTGTGTGTGTGTGTGTGTTACATCATCTAAAGCTGAAGGTCTCTGTACAATAAGTGAGAAACAGGAAGTGATCTGTAGAGGAGGATAACTGTGTAGCAGGATCATTTACAGCAGATTCTACATCACTGTTTTATCTGTTTACACCTCCAGAACCACCTATAGAACCTGTAGAACCTTCTTAATGATCAAATCAACCTCCTAAAGGACCACTAGAACCATCTGAAGGACCTGGAACCACACGGACAGGAATCTTCTTCACAGTCTTCTTAGTGACTAATAGAACCACCAAAAGGACCCAGAAGGACCCACTTGAACCTCCTAGAACACATCAAAAAACACCTACAAGAGCCCTGGAACCTCTTCGCTGACCACAAGAACCATCCAAACTACCTGTAGTACCTCCGCAATGACCATTAGAACCTTGTTAAAGACTTCTAGAACCACATAAAGGATCCCCAGAACCTCCTACAGCATGACTAGAACCACCTGAAAGACCCCTAGAGCCTCCTTAATAACCACTAGAACCTCCTACAGCATGACTAGAACCACCTGAAAGACCCCTAGAGCCTCCCTAATAACCACTAGAACATCCTACAGCATGACTAGAACCACCTGAAAGACCTGCATAACCTCACCACTTATCGCTAGAACCTCCTATAAATTTTTTTATGTATTGTATTGTATGATATGACTGACAGGAGTCAGACCCAGCTGGAACCACAGAGAACATGAGCTGTTTGAAACCAGACTGTAGCGAATGATCCGGAGAATGGTCTCAGTCAGAACGGATCTCAGTCAGAACGGATCTGAGATAGAACGGGTCTTAGATAGAACGGGTCTCAGTCAGAACGGGTCTCAGTCAGAACAGATCTCAGTCAGAACGGATCTCAGTCAGAACGGATCTCAGTCAGAACGGATCTGAGATAGAACGGGTCTCAGTCAGAACAGATCTCAGTCAGAACGGATCTCAGTCAGAACGGATCTGAGATAGAACGGGTCTCAGTCAGAACAGATCTCAGTCAGAACGGATCTCAGTCAGAACGGATCTGAGATAGAACGGGTCTCAGTCAGAACAGATCTCAGTCAGAACGGGTCTCAGTCAGAACGGATCTCAGTCAGAACGGGTCTCAGTCAGAACGGATCTCAGTCAGAACGGGTCTCAGTCAGAACAGATCTCAGTCAGAACGGATCTGAGATAGAACGGATCTCAGTCAGAACAGATCTCAGTCAGAACGGATCTGAGATAGAACGGATCTCAGTCAGAACGGATCTCAGTCAGAACGGATCTGAGATAGAACAGATCTCTGTCAGAACGGATCTGAGATAGAACGGGTCTCAGTCAGAACGGGTCTCAGTCAGAACAGATCTCAGTCAGAACGGATCTCAGTCAGAACGGGTCTCAGTCAGAACAGATCTCAGTCAGAACAGATCTCAGTCAGAACGGGTCTCAGTCAGAACGGATCTGAGATAGAACGGATCTCAGTCAGAACGGATCTCAGTCAGAACGGATCTGAGATAGAACAGATCTCTGTCAGAACGGATCTGAGATAGAACGGGTCTCAGTCAGAACGGATCTCAGTCAGAACGGATCTCAGTCAGAACGGATCTCAGAACGGGTCTCAGTCAGAACGGTGTGAATTGTCCTCAGAAGGAGTTGGACATGTGGAGAATGTGGAGGGAACAGACGGTGATTGTGTGAGAGTCCATTCAGAGAGACAGACTGAGTCCATTCACTCAGAGAACCAGAGACCCAGTGGGAGGAGAACGAGGTTAAGCGATTCTGATTAACTCAGAGCTGCTGATTTTAAGGACCCCACAGATCTGCTTATCAGCCTGCTGCTGTTTTAAACACGGAGCTGCACATACCTCACACACCCACAGCACACCCACGACGTCTTCTTCATCATCATCATCATCATCATCAACAACAACAACAACAACACCAGACAGACCCTGGACACCAGCAGAAGGCTTCACAACAGAGAAAATGCTGCTGGACTGAGAAATAAAGAGTTTGTGTTACTGAACGCTGCTTATCTGACCATCAACATCACTTCCTGTCTCTGGCTTTGATGCTGCAGAACACACACACACACACACACACACACACACACACACACACACACACACACACACACACACACACACACACACACACACACACACACACTCACACAGACTGAATAACATCCTCCGTCCGTGTGAATGAATGACAGATAATCTCATTCTGGTAAAAACAGACAACAACTAAACATCAACAGTAACCAGAAACTAGAACATCTCTACAAACAGCCTCCACAGCCGTCTCATATCTATCTCACCACAGACATGGAGACATAAAGCTCTGTATTAATGGCTTTAAAAGTGATGCTGATTGGTCTTAATCTCTGTCTTCAGTTCATTGTCTTGTCTTGTTTTCAAGTCATGCTGTGAGGTGAAGTCAAAGACAAATTTCTAACGAATTAACTAACAAACAAACAACCTAATGTCGGGTCCAGACTACACAAGAATCAAACTGGTTCTGGGTCTGATTCCTCCTGATGATCATCAGCAGAGCTCTGATTGTTTGATGGATCTAAAGATGATCTTTCCAGATGTTCCTGTGGTGTGAGGTATGTTAAGAGTGTTTTTATGATGACGCAGTCACGTGGGAAAGAAGGACAGCCAATAGAGAACCAAGCTGACTGAAGAAGGAAGAACAACCACCGCCGTCAATGTATTTGATTTGTGTACATAGACACAAATTTCCTTTTTTTCGTGATGCTCAGCTCGACTTTCAACAACATACTTTTCGTGCTTTTTCCAACGAATGTCCAGCAACATGTGACGCATGTTTCTGCTCCAGTCTTTTCAAAATAACTACTTAGCTAGGGGAAGGAAAAGATCAACTTTGTTAGGTTTAGGCAACAAAACTACTTAGTTAGGTTTAGGAAAAGAAGACGGTTTGGGTTTAAATAACACCAGAAGTGCTGTCACTTAAGTACGGAAGTTACGTGACAAATAAATCAACTTTGACTTCTGGTTTCTTACGGGACATGGACAGTCGTCTCCTGGTGAAAGTTCTGTGTTTTCTGACCCACCCACTCAAAAACTAACATCAGAATTCTTCCTGCCCGTCGTCCGCCATGTTTGTTTACACTAAAGTCTCGCTTGATCGCCAGAGATTTTCAGTGAGATCTCTGATGATTTTAGTCGGGACTCTTGTTGTTGATGAATGAATCTGTTAGTGTGTGTTGTTGTGATGTTTCTCTCAACACACTGTAGGAAGACAACTGTTAAATTTAACAGAACATGTCGTTATGTGTGGACTCTCTCTCATTTTACACATCTGGTAAGACCTCAAACATCTGTTAGTGAGGGCCAGACTTAATAAACTATGTTTGTTCAAGATGACTCTGCCAAGAAAACAGATTTACAAAAAGTATTTAATTCTAAATGTGAATAAAAATATGTATCATGTTCCTGCAGTTTGAGTTTCTAAAGGTTCAGTTCACCCAAATGAAAAGAGGTCAGTTCCTCTCTTCCCTCCATCAGTCCAGTCTGATGGTTTATGTGACCAGGTTAGGAGATGATAAATCATGCTACTACATGATAATTCACAGAAAACACCGTCTTCTGAAGCTGATCCTGTATCTGTCTGAAGCTGAAAGGTTTAGATGAAGAGTCAGCGTGTGTTGTCGGTCGGGTGCGGAGCAGCTTTCTCTTTCATCCTCTGGTTGGTAAAAATAGAAAAACATTTACTGGATGTTTCTGAGCTGCTGGTTGGCTGCAGTCAGAGAGTCAGAGAGTCTCTAAAACCAGAAACCAGCAGTTGGCATATCATTAGCTATTAGCTAACTGCATTCTTTTGGTGTTACAGGTTAGGATGAAACAAAAACAGCTCTGTTGGGTTCAGCTGGACTGTTACTAAAGAGGACAGGGAGGACTCAGTTTAATGAAGCTGTCTGATCATCTGATGCTCTCAGCTATGAGGACAATAGGCAACATCTTAAAGGGGACACATCATTTAGGGATCTGGAGTTCCTACCAACCTTCAAACTGTGAAATAAGACAACCAGTCAGTTATTTGTGACTGGGTTGTGATTCAACAAGCAATTATGTTGCATTGTTTTGTTTTATTTCAATTTACAACGTTAACCACGTGTTTAAAACTGTTTAAAACAGTGACCATAATCCGGGAGAAAATATATTTCCCTCAAAACGTAACTGAGAATGCAGTTTAGTTGTACAGGAAGGAGATTTTGTTGGAGGCAGGTTGTCTTTTGACATGCAGGCTCATTAGAACATACCGCCCACAGCTTGACGACTACCTTTGCAAAGGTGCACCATATTTTTCTCACTAGCCAATCAGAGCAGCTGGGCTTCTTAAAGAGACAGGCGCTAAAACAGAGCGTTTCAGACAGAGAGTGATTACAGGTACATTGAGAAGGACAGGATGATAAAAAATAATGTGTTTTTTGAACATTAAAGCAGGTAAACATGTTCTAGTAGAAACCCAAAATACAAGTATGAACCTGGAAATGAGCACGATATGTCCCCTTTAATTCAAATGTAGCACAAATGTTATTGAAATGTGAATAAAAACAGGCTGTTAATGTTGTTATTACTGATAAAGACCAAACTTCCTAACGGTTAACACATGAAGTTATAAAACTAAACGTGACTCCAGTCGTCAGTCAGAGTGTTTGTAACGGGAGGAAGACGCTAAACTGTGAGTCTGAGTCTAAACAGTCTATTAGCTCAGTCCCCTGAGGAAGAGGAGGAGGAGGAGGAGGAAGTGATGATGATGATGATGATGATGATGATGAAGGAGGAGGACAGACGGGTATTTCCGATTGTTGAGCTGCTATAGTTAACGGACCACCAGTGTGATAAAGACTGATTTACATATTCTGTCATCACTCTGACAGGTTATTATAGAGAATTTATCATTTATAAACAGTATATTAACAAATGCTTTATAACACACTGTAATGTAGATTTTATAGCAGATAAATGTGTTTATTCATTTGTTTTATTTAACACATATAATCTGTATAAACAGATGATAATATAGTTAACCGGAGTTGTAATATAATATAAAATATAAAATATGTCCATAATATAAAATATATAATAATATTAAAAAAAAATTCCTTATATGTTTTTACAAGTACATTATAGTGTGTTACAAACCATGTATTAAATAAGGAGGACGGAACCTTCCTAAATAAATAAATAAATTACTCGATAAGTAAATAAATGTGTCATTAAATGTAGCAAAATAATATTCAAATAAAGGTAATTAATTGATCAAATTTGACATAAATTGATATTTCTGTTTTAATTTGCTTCTTTATTTATTTACCTTTGTATCAATTCACTTATTTATTTACTCTTCTGTTTAATTTTCCCTTTTATTTATTCATGTATTTATTTTTATTAATTTTTAAATTCATTTATTTATTTTTGCCTTTATTTTTTATTTATTTATTTATTTACAGCCCCCTCATTTGCATAATGAGGCAGAAATGCATAAAGAAATGTAAAAAGAAAAGAATACAGAAATAAATAAGTTTGGAGGAATAAATAAGGGGTGAAACTGCAAAGAGAAAATCGTGCATAAATAAATAAAAAAATAAATACATACATTCAAAAATAAATATAACATAAATAAAAAATAAATGTGAATATAAATAGACTAGTGGAAAGAAAACATTTATTTTACTACTTTTTCTATTTGTGTCTTTAGATTTCTCCTAAAACAGTTACCATTAGATAATACCTCATTTACATATCTAAACATAACATTTCAGAAAATTTTGTAACACAAAAATAATTGTCTCAATGTCAGTAATCAACTGGGGAAGATTCATCTATTAGTTAAAATATTATTTACTCTATGTTGTGTCTCCCCTTAAATAAATGGCACATTCACATGTTAAAATGCCACATGTGACATTTATTTCACGTGACATACATGTCTGAGTTTGTCAGGTGAAATGTCTCTCATGTTATCATGATGATGTTCCTGTATTCCTGTACTAAGTGTAATAAAGTGAAGACGGTACCTTTCTGTTTGTCCATGTCTGTCTGTCTGTGGTCTCAGTAGCTGCTGATCTTCAGTCTCATCTCTCTGCTCAGGAGTCCAGATTATGAAACCAGAACCAGGACCAGGACCAGGACCAGGACCAGGACCAGGACCAGGACCAGGACCAGGACCAGGACCAGGACCAGGACCAGGACCAGGACCAGAACCAGAACCAGAGGCAGACCAGACCTCCTCCTCAGTGAACCCTCTCTGTCGTTCTGGTCTCAGTACTCAGTCCTCAGTCCGTCCTCTCTGTGACATCATGAGGGAGGAGACAGAGGACGGACCAGCTCTTTCATTATCCTCATTATCTACCAAACCAGGAACATTACTGCATGTTTATACTGTAGCTGCTGACTGACAGACGGCTGGTACCATGTCAATTATATTTTACACAATATATAAACTGGGAAAAAAAAGTTTTGAAACTTGTGTTTGGTGGATTATTTCTCTGTTGTATCAATGCTAATGGTCATTGTATTTTACATCGTTGGAAAGCCTGTTTATTTACCTTCACAATGATGTCACACTTGTAAGGATCATGCATTTGTGGGATGAGCAGCACAGCTGATGATGTGGGGAGCGCCCAAGAAAAATGTTCCAAAATGCTCTGCCAATGGTAAACAGTGTATTCTCCTGTTGGTATTGACTCTTGTTTTGAGTTGTTTGGTGGATTGGATGATTGAACTCTCTATCAGTAACAAGGAACAAACAAGACATATTGGCTATTTTACACTTTATTCATTGAATCCACCGTCAGGAGCCTCAGTAGCGGTGGAAGATCCATACGCAGCCACAACAGCCTGGCACCTCCTCCTCATGCTGGTCACCAACCTGGTCACACGTTGCTGTGGGATGGCGTTCCATTCCTCAACCAGGATTGGTTGCAGGTCAGCCAGCGTGGTTGTGTTGGTCACTCTAACACGTACAGCACGCCCAAGCTGATCCTACAAGTGTTGAATTGGGTTGAGGTCTGGACTCTTGGCAGGCCGTTCCATTCTCTCTCCTCCCACATTGTGGAGGTAGTCTGTGATAACCCTGGCTCTGTGGGGGGGGCGTTGTTTCTTGGAGGATGAAGTTAGGTCCCAGATTGTGGAGATATGGGATCACCACTGGCTGCAGAATCTCATCCCGATATCTCCCTGCATTGAGATGGCCTTCAATGATGACAAGCCTTGTTTTGCCAGTGAGGGAGATGCCCCCCCCCCACACCATGACACTGCCCCCACCAAAAGCTGTTACTCCATTGGTGCAACAATCAGCATAGCGTTCTCCGCGTCGTCTCCATACTTTCACCCTGCCATCCAACTTTGGCAGACAGAACCTGGACTCATCACTAAACATGACATTCCCCCACATGTTCAGGTTCCATTGTCTGTGTTGGAGACACCAGCGCCAACGGGCCTGACGGTGAAGGGCAGTCATTGCAGGCTTATGAGAATACACTGAAATAATCCAACAAACACAAGTTTAACTACTTTGTTTTCCCAGTTTATATACAACACATCTATATTCTCTAGATTCTTAGATATTGAAAACTATAGGTGGAGGAAGTATTCTTTTCTTTTACTTAAGTAGTAATACCACCGTGTAGAAACCCTGCATTCAAAATGTAACATAAGTAAATGTATTAAAGCATTAGCAACAAAATGTACTTAAAGTATCAAAAGTAAAAGTACTCATCAGCAGAATGCCCCATTATTGTTTATTATTGGATCATTGTTAATGTTTACTTTGTGTTTTACTCGAGTATTTCTCTTTATATCGTGTAGATTTCACTCATTATTTAAATTATCGTTACTTTTCAGATCTTTACAAATCCTTAAATCCTCTCCAGAACTTCGACCAGTTACTCCATTTAACTCATTTTAACGCGGATTTCGTTCAGAAGAACCTTTAAAGTAATGTTTACGTTGAGTTTATACGTTCTACTCTTTCTGCTTTTAGCTAACTGTAGCTACCGTTAGCTCCCGCTCTGCTGTCTCCTCCTACGGGAACACTGTGCTTGTTTTCTGCCTGCAGCGCCACCACCGACCTCTGCTGGACGAACACTGGTACTGCAGATGGGAACAGAGGAGTATCTATAGGGGAAACTATTAAACATGTGTTTGTAGATTGTTTTCATGCTGCTTCTTTTCATTTTAATTTACAGAAGAACATCTAAAATAAAAATTAAAAAGATATAATATTATCAAAGACTGAGATATTACTCCCTGTTAACAATTCACAGATGAAATTATATAATTAATTAGATTCAAATCTTAGCAAAATCTTATATCGATAAAATGATACAGCTTAAAAGAATACCCTCCTTTTATACTTTTAAATATACTGATTTTAAAACATATTTCACTACGATTTAAATCTTAAAACAAAAAAAATATATAAATTGGCAAAAACTATTAGAATATTTAGACATTTCAAATTTGGTCCATTTGTTTAACCTTTCTTTTTTGTTATTTTTATACTGTGAATCATTTTTACTATTTTTTTTGTAGTGAAAAATCTGAGTGAAAAAATAACGACTATATTGAGCTTTCTAATAGTCTGTTTTGAGTGTTTCACACCATGAACACACACAATCCCACTAATCCACCGTCCTGCTGCCACTAACACTCACTATAGCACTCCAATAATGCACTATTACGTCCTGTTTGTTTGTTTATGATCAGGTAAAAACAGAGTAGAGAAATGTTGACTCCTCAAAGCAAATAGAAACGCTCTTTATTGTAACTCCTTGTTATCATTCACATCACCATTCATCTGTTACAGCAACTGCATCCAGATATGAAAACAACAACAACAACAAGAGTTATATTGTCATTCAGTGGTTCAGTATGTACAGCAGCAGGGCGGCTTCCGACAGGTCGGTCACCGCCAACGACCTCTGACCTTAGTCTGACCTCAGTCTGACCTCAATATGACCTTTAACATCCGTCTGACCTCTGACCTCACTCTAACCTCAGTCTGACCTCAGTCTGATCTCAGTATGACCTCTGACCTCTCTGACCGCTAATTGGGCGTTCCGTTGTAACATCAGCTCCCAGCAGCAGAGCTACGCCTCCGCCATTTTGGACTGAAAGTGACGACCAGACGCCAGTAAAACGTCCGCCTACAAAGAGACGTACAACTAAATGATTTATATTTTATTGTCATATTTAATGTCTCTACTGAAATGTCCTGTGTTGAACAATACAAATATTATAAATATAATAAGCGTTTTCAGTCCAAAATGGCGGTTGTTGTAAAAAAAAAACACACCAGAGTTTCATCTCTTTGCTTCTAAACTCTTTGGTCTGACCTCTGACCTCAGTATGACCTCAGTCTGACCTTAGTCTGACCTTAATCTGACCTCAGAGTCCAAAAAAGCGTCGGTTCAAATCCAGAGTAAAGCCTGTCGTGCCTCTGAGACGGGAACCTTCTACCTGCCAGTGTCATTATATAAATCTATTATAAATATGACATCATCATCATGACATCACGCATGCAGCCGTTAAATCGTTTGACTCGTTGGCGGTGACCACGAAGTCGCCCTGCGTGTTAAAATAACTCAATAAAAAAAGAAAGAAAGAAAAAACACTTTCAAATGTACAAAAAGAAAGAAAGATGGAACAATCTTTGTGTCATCATGGTGTCAGTCACAGCAACCCACTTCCTGTTTCTAACTACACTCAACCAATCAGAGCAAAGCGTGAATCCTCTCAGAATCATTCCTCAGGAAGTAAAGAAGTAAAGAAAGGAAGAAAGAAAGAAAGAAGGAAAGAAAGGAAGAAAGAAAGGAAGTCATCAACGTAAAGTGACCGATGTTCGCCGGCCGGCTCGCTCCAGCTCACACATCTTCGTGTTTCTCAGTCTTTTATTTTTTCAACAGACACAGGAAGCTTGTGGTGGCGAGGCAGACGTGGCGGTGTGTGATGCGGCGGTGATTTTGGCGTTTGCAGCATTTGAGTGAATTCCTTCTGACGGCCTCTACGGAGCTGTCCTTAAACGCCTCACAGGTCTGAGCTGCTGAGATTTAAAGGTGCATTTTACCTTCAATAAATCACATTAATACAGAAACATGACGACTGTAAACAACCTGAGAGCAGACCGTCGGACTCTGAATAATATTCACAATAAACTTCCAGCTGTTAATATTACTATTATTATATTTATACTGCATGAACCATCTACAAACTAAATACATGATCTCCTCTTCATGGAGGATGTGATGAGCCCAACAACCGTCTCATCTGTTTACAGTCGTTGTATTAAACAGATTTATTAAAAGATAAAAGACCTTTAAATGTCCGTTAACTCGACGCCTGTGTTGCTTTGAATATGTTAAAAGTGCTGAAGAAGTTATCAGATATGATGCTGATGGATATTAATACTTTCTAGATATATTATAACTATGTGTGTTAATGACGAAGATGTTCAGTTCATTTTGAGTTAAAGATGTTCTCCAGTGATTTCCCATCATGCCTCTGTCCTCCTTCGCTTTGGAGACATCAGAAAAAGTCCAGTAAAATGTGTCCTCTTCTCTTCTTCTCTTCTCTCAACATTCATGTTTTGATATAATTCACTTTTCTTTTTTTACATTTTCATTTTGATTTTAATAACAAACATGCCACTTCTCTATGTGTTGTTATAAAATAGCTGCACATCATTTGGTCACTAAGCAACACTAAATATCTAAACGACCTGCTGACGGGACAAACCGGAGCCAAAGACGGAGTCACTCCGGGTCGCTGCTCCGGGTCGCTGGTTTGAAGGTTATTACTGTTCTTCTACGCTGCGTGTGCTCAGATATAACAGGGCAGTGGATAGAGCTGTTTAACTAAAGGAACAACAAGGAGGGGACAGTTTGGTCACAGCCAATCAGAGCTGAGCGCTGACTGCTCCGCCCTGATACGAAGTTTGATTTAATCTTTATTTGAGTGTTTTGTCATTATTAAATCTTTCTCTGGAGGCTGGACCAACTTTAGATCATTTATAGCCCTCTTCTCTGTCAGTAACCATGGTGATGTGTTAGTAACCATGGTAACGTGTTAGTAAGCATGGTGACGTGTTAGTAAGCATGGTGACGTGTTACCATGGTGACGTGTTTAGCGTGTTAAGTGGAGGCAGAATAATTCTCTGAACACGTTAGCTAACGCTGACTAGCAACTATTGTTGTCTTGTTTTTTTTAACAATGTCTGAATAAAATCCTAGTTTCTCTCAACATGTGCCGTCACTCTCTCTCCAGGATCACCAGTGGGAGTGGAGAAAGTTAACATGAACCAACGGGACCAGATTAGCCGACCCCTACGCCGCTGGAGACGACTGCAGGAGGAGGAGACCGCTGGATGATTAAAGGGTCTGGAGCAAAAGTTATAAAGTAATGAATGAAAGTCTTCTTGTGTCTCTTTTATAAACTGTTAAACGATGTTAAACATCAGACTGTGATCAAACCGTCTCCTTGTTTTTGCTTTTTAGGTGCTGGGAAAGAGGTGCTGTCATTATGACATCATAGCTGGCTAAGCCAATAGGAACGCTGACAGGTTTATTCCTACAGTCAGCTTCAGATCTGTGTTGAAACTGACTCAGAGTCAGCAGGAATGTTTGTTTTACAGCCCGACTGAAGCTGGAATATTACAATATTTACTGCAGCTTCAGTCTGTAGCTTTAGTCTGCAGCTTCAGAGCTTCAGTCTGCAGCTTCAGAGCTTCAGTCTGTAGCTTCAGGCTTCAGTCTGCAGCTTCAGAGCTTCAGTCTGCAGCTTCAGAGCTTCAGTCTGTAGCTTCAGGCTTCAGTCTGCAGCTTCAGGCTTCAGTCTGCAGCTTCAGAGCTTCAGTCTGTAGCTTCAGAGCTTCAGTCTGCAGCTTCAGAGCTTCAGTCTGTAGCTTCAGAGCTTCAGTCTGCAGCTTCAGAGCTTCAGTCTGTAGCTTCAGAGCTTCAGTCTGCAGCTTCAGTCTGCAGCTTCAGGGCTTCATTAAGAAGTTCCCCACAGACGTGTAGAAAGTGAATCTTATGAAGCAGACGTTGTGCTCTACAGCAGGAGGATTGTTGTTGACGTGTGCAGCAGGAATCTAAAACCACTCAAACCTTCACTGTGAATCAAACGAGACGTCTCGCTGAGCGTCTGGCTGTGATGATGATGATGATGATGACGATGGCGGTGCTGATATAATAATGAGTCCGTGGTGCCTTCAGGGTCAGCAGCGGGACGTTGGCGTCAGAAGAGACAGACCTTCTTCTTCAGGTTGTTCCTCTTCCAGAGAGACAGGCCGTCGAACTCCTCGATGGACATCCCGAAGACACTGAAGAACTCCTCCTGAGAGAGGTGGCGCTGCAGGACGACAGACAGAGAGACAGGAAGTAGTGTCAGAGGGAGGCGGCGAGCTGAGAACACTCTGCGGTTTAAACCAACAACAAGCCGACGGTCTTACCTCCAGCCTGGTTCTGTCCACTCCGGGGGGCAGTTTGCTCCGTCCTCTGTGGGTCACCACCAGAACCTCATAGGGACAGATCTACAGACAGACATCAATCAATCAATCAATCAATCAATCAATTAATCAATCAATCACCAGATCAATAGGGCTGTTTTCTTTGAGCATATTCTTTAAGCATGTACATACATACATATCTATCTGCCTCTGCTCTTACATGTGTACGATCCTCACAGTTAACATTTTTATATTATACATAATATAATATAATATATTATATATTATATATTATATATAATATAATATATTATATTATATATAATATAATATATTATATATTATATTATATATAATATATAATATAATATATTATATATAATATAATATATTATATTATATATAATATATTGTATATAATATAATATATTATATGATATATTATATTATATTGTATATAATATAATATATTATATATATATTACATATAAAATTATATATTATGTATAATATAATATATTATACATAATATTATATATATTACGTATAATATATATAATATAATACAATATAATATATAATATTATATATAATATTATATATAATATATTATATATTACATATAATATAAGATATAATATAAGATATTATATATAATATTTAATATTATTATATGTATTATACTTAATATATTATATAATATATATTATATTATATTATATTATATATTATATTATATTATATAATATATAATATATAATATAATATATTACATTATATTTTTGACATTATGCGAGTTTAGTATTTGTGATCTTTCCTACAGCTGCTGCTCGACTACGTGATCTCGTCCTGTTACCTTGTGATCCAACATGCTGGGGAGAGAGTTCCCTCTGTCCATCCTGGAGTCTCCATTCTGACACATTACATATCATATATATTATATATTATTAATATTACAGACACGTGTTCATGATTAGAAGATATTTGAAGATGAATGAATCAGACTGTACCTGAAGATCTGCAGGAAGAGAGAGAGAGAATTTAGTGTTAAATGTTATTTAACCTCACAGAGTTCAGCAGGAGATGTTAAATATGATAAATATGTATTTAAACATGAGTATGGCCGCTGATTAGACTGTTATCAGGTCATTAAATGGGCATTAACAGTGGTGATCAGACTCATAGATGTGGGTCAGAAGGGCCCTGCTATACCTACTAGTAGATTTTATTATCGACTCACATCATAGACGGTCTATAAGAGGAGGACGTAGTCAGTTTCTGATGCTGCTTTTATTTTCTGTTTCATTCTCTCAGCTGTTCTCAGGTCTCTTTCCAAGACTTTATGTAATTTAACTGGATCATAACACATCCTCTAGTGTTAAACATGGAGATCTGGGAGTCACCTTTAGTTATTCTATTTTATTAATTTATTTATCTATATTTTATTGATATTTTTGGAGCTATGTATAATATTGTTATTATTATTATTATTATTATTATTATTATTATTATTATTATTATTATTATTATTATTATTATTGTTGTTGTTCATGATAATAAATATAATATAAATAATGTTAATATAAGTAATATTTTATTATTTTTATTTTATTAATTTC
Source organism: Sebastes fasciatus (assembly GCF_043250625.1). Lineage (NCBI taxonomy): Eukaryota > Metazoa > Chordata > Actinopteri > Perciformes > Sebastidae > Sebastes > Sebastes fasciatus. Next base: position 37,224,098 of record NC_133800.1, read on the forward strand.
TTTATGTATTTTTGATGGGTATTTGTTATTATCCCCTAGTGTATTGGCATTAATTATGTTTTTTTTAAAATATTTTTTATTTATATTTTTGGGGGTGTGTCTATTATTATTATCATTATTATTGTTGTTGTTGTTCGTAATAATATTAATAATAACAATAATAATGTTAGTATTAGTAATAGTAATACAAATTTTATTATTTTTATTTTATTCATTTATTTATGTATTTTCGGAGGGTATTTATTATTATACCCTGGTGTAATACAGGGAGATCTGGGAGTCACCTTTAGTTATTTTATTTTATTAGTTTATTTTTTTATTTTTTTATTTATATTTTTGGGGCTATGTATAATATTATTATTATTATTATAATTATTGTTATTATTGTTGTTCATAATAATAAATATAGTATAAATAATGTTAGTATTAGTAATATTTTTATGATTTATATTTTATTCATTTATTTATGTATTTTTGGAGGGTATTTATTATTATTATTATTATTATTATTATTATTATTAATAATAATAATAATAATAATAATGGTAGTAATAGTTGTAGTAGTACATATATAATTGTATTTTTTATTTATTTTATTTTACTTTATATTTAGTTTTTTCAATTAATGTTTTGTTCTGAATTATGTAATTCTTTTGTTAATAATTTCAAATACATATTTTTAAAACCAATAAAATTTGATCACAGAACAATGAGATTAAACAAATTATTAATAAATAGTTCTATGAAAGTAGATTTTACTTTATTTCAAGGGCTCATGAGCCAAAAGTTTGGGAACCACTCAAGTATTAAAATCAGAATTATATTAAGCTTCAACTTTTTTATCTTTTAGCTAAACTGAACACCTGATAAAGATTAATTATTATTATTATTATTATTATTATTATTAATAATAATAATAATAATAATAATAAAAATACAAATAAAGTGTACAATATGTGACTGATGTGATGTGAGTCTCGGTACCTGCAGGAGTTTTCTCTGAGGAGCTGAACTCTGCTGACTGCAGCTGAAAACCAACAGAAACACCTTCATTATCATCATCATCATCATCATCATCATCATCATCATCATCATCATCATCATCATCACCGTCTTCAGTAAACTCTGCTGTGATTGGCTGTTTGTGTCCAGCAGGACTCACCCTGGACAGGCCGCTCCTAGAGGATGCTGGGAAATACACGGACCTGGAGGCGTTGGATCCTGAAGAGGACGAGGACAAAGAGAATAATTAAACAGAAGAATATTAATAACTCTCCTCATCAGAGTTTATCGTCTTCCTCACTTTTAAATAAATTATATAATTATATATTGATCTATTGTACTACTTATTAAATGAATTTATATATCTTAAAGAAGCTGTTCACAGATTTATTAATAACGTTTACCTGAACAGATAAATCACTGTGTTCAGATGCTACTGTGATATTAAATATTACTGTGATATTAAACGTTACTGTGATATTAAATATAAAATGTCTGTAGTGGTCCTGACCACTAGGTGGAGCACAAGTATAAAGAAGCATAAAACAGAAATACTCAAGTAAAGTACAAGTACCTCAAAATTGTATTTAAGTACAGTACTTGGCTAAATGCACTTAATTTAGTTACTAGTTACTTTTCAGATTAAGATTTTACAACCAAAACATACGAACCAGATTATAAATATGATATATGTATATATATGTATATTTATACATATATATATATATACCCGACACTATAAAGAAGTACTGCTAACATGTTTGTACATCACAACAATGACAGGGGCCATTCTGCCTGATGAGTTCTATTACTTTTGATACTTAAAGGTAGGGTGGACGATGTTGGAAAGCTAGCATAATGTGAAAGTAGCATCGCCTCAGGAGCTCCGTCTAAACATCCCCTCGGGGCTCCTTCCAAGGCAACGCCCCCCTCAGATATCTACTGGAGAACATCGTCAACCCTGCCTTTAAGTGATCTCATGTTGATGTCAGTAATATAGTAAGTAATATACCGGCGTGTTGGCTGCGGTCCGGTAGCGAGCGAGTCTTCCTCCTCAGAGGAGCTGCAGATTTCTCCAACTCCTCCTTCAGGATGATTTTACCCAGATTAGACTGAATCTGAGGAGACACAGAGACACAGAGACAGAGAGAGACACAGAGAGACAGAGAGACAGAGAGACACAGAGAGACAGAGAGACAGAGAGACACACACAGACAGAGACAGAGAGACAGAGAGATAGAGACAGAGAGAGACACAGAGAGACAGAGAGACAGAGAGACACAGAGAGACAGAGAGACAGAGAGACACACACAGACAGAGACAGAGAGACAGAGACACAGAGACAGAGAGAGAGAGAGAGACAGAGAGACACAGAGAGACAGAGAGACAGAGAGACAGAGAGACAGAGACACAGAGAGAGAGAGACAGAGAGACACAGAGAGACAGAGAGACAGAGAGACACACACAGACAGAGACAGAGAGACAGAGACAGAGACACAGAGACAGAGAGAGAGAGAGAGACAGAGAGACACAGAGAGACAGAGAGACAGAGAGACAGAGAGACAGAGACACAGAGACACAGAGACACAGAGACACAGAGACACAGAGAGAGAGAGACAGAGAGACAGAGAGACAGAGAGACACACACAGACAGAGACAGAGAGACAGAGAGATAGAGACAGAGAGACACAGAGACAGAGAGACAGAGAGACAGAGAGACAGAGAGACAGAGAGACACACACAGACAGAGACAGAGAGACAGAGAGAGAGAGAGAGACACAGAGACAGAGAGACAGAGAGACAGAGAGACAGAGAGACAGAGAGACACACACAGACAGAGACAGAGAGACAGAGAGAGAGAGAGAGACAGAGAGACACAGAGAGACAGAGAGACACACACAGACAGAGACAGAGAGACAGAGACAGAGACACAGAGACAGAGAGACACAGAGACACAGAGACACAGAGACACAGAGACACAGAGACACAGAGACACAGAGAGAGAGAGACAGAGAGACACAGAGAGACAGAGAGACACACACAGACAGAGACAGAGAGACAGAGAGACAGAGACACAGAGACAGAGAGACAGAGAGACAGAGACAGAGAGACACAGAGACAGAGGTTATAATCTGATCTGGTCCTCTACCGGCCCCCGTGCACCAGATCTGGTCCTCTACCGGCCCCCCTGGTCCAGATCTGGTCCTCTACCGGCCCCCCTGGTCCAGATCTGGTCCTCTACCGGCCCCCCTGGTCCAGATCTGGTCCTCTACGGTCTCTTCCAGGTCTCTTCTGCTTCACCTTGTTGAGTTCTTGTTTCTGAAGCGCTCTGAGTCCCCACAGCTCATCATCCAGCTCTCCATCCTCCTCCTCCTCATCTTCATCCCTCTGATCCTTCTTCCTCCACTCCTTCTCTAGAGGGACGAGAGGAGACAAGGAGAGGAGAGGAGAGGAGAGGAGAGGAGAGGAGAGGAGAGGAGAGGAGAGGAGAGGAGAGGAGACAAGGACAGGGGAGGAGACAAGGAGAAGAGAGGAGAGGAGAGGAGACAAGGACAGGGTAGGAGACAAGGGGAGAAAGAGGAGAGGAGAGGAGACAAGGAGAGGAAACAAGGAGATAGAGGGGAGGAGAAAAGGAGAGAGGAGAGGAGAGGAGACAAAGAGAGAGAGGAGAGGAGACAAGGAGAGAGGAGAGGAGACAAGGGGAGAGGAGACAAGGAGAGGAGAGGAGAGGAGACAAGGAGAGAGAGGAGAAGAGACAAGGAGAGAGGAGAGGAGAGGAGACAAGGAGAGGAAACAAGGAGAGGGGAGGAGAGGAGATGAGACAAGGAGGAGAGGAGAGGAGAGGAGAGGAGAGGAGAGGAGAGGAGAGGAGAGGAAAGGAGAGGAGACAAGGAGAGAGAGGAGATGAGGGGAAACAAGGAGAGGAGAAGATAGGAGACACGGTTAAAGAGGAGAGGAGACAAGGAGAGGGAACAAGGATGGGTGAGAGGAAACAAGGAGAGGAAACAGGCAGAGGATAATAAACAAGGAGAGAGGATAAGAGGAGAGAAAGGAAAGTAAACAAAAATAAAATAAAAAGAGAGGCGAGGAGGTGAGGAAAAGAAAGGAAAGGAAAGGAAAAGTAAATAGGAGAGAGGAAAGAAAGGAAATGAGAGAAAAGGATGGGAAACAAGAGGAGAGGTAAAGGAAACAAGGAGAGGAAATTAAAAGACGGGAGAGGAGATAAAGAAATGAAAAAGGAAAGAAAAGGTGAGGAACCAAGGATAGGAAAGGAAAAGGGAAAGGAAAGGAAAGGAAACAAGAATAGAGGAAAGGAATCAAGAGGAGAGGAAAGGAAACAAGAGGAGAGGAAAGGAATCAAGAGGAGAGGAAAGGAAACAATAGGAGAGGAAAGGAATCAAGAGGAGAGGAAAGGAAACAATAGGAGAGGAAAGGAATCAAGAGGAGAGGAAAGGAATCAAGAGGAGAGGAAAGGAATCAAGAGGAGAGGAAAGGAATCAAGAGGAGAGTAAAAGAAACAAGAGGAGAGGAAAGGAAACGAGGAGAGGAAAGGAATCAAGAGGAGAGGTGAATATTGTGATTAACAGATTAACAGCTGAACAGGATCCTCTGATGAAAATGTGACAATCTCATTTTTGTAATACACCCTGAAGGCAGCACGAAGTGTGTTTCCGTGTGTGTGTGTGTGTGTGTGTGTCGGTCCGGGTCGTACCAATCACAGCCAGGGAGGGGGGGCAGGGCCAGTAGTCCGTCTCGATCTTGGAGGGCAGGTTGGGATCTGGAGGATGAGCGGCTGGAAACTTTGAGGACTCGATGATCAGATCCTCGATGTGTTTCCCCTGAGGCAGCGCAGAGGACACACAACCCTCTGGACACACACACAGGACACACACACACACACAGGACACACACACACACACAGGACACGGACACACGTATAACACACACACACACACACACACACACACGTAAAGCTGATTAAATGCAGTGAATCATGTCTACCTGACCGACATTCATCTATTCTGACTTTATCCTTTTTTACCTCTCCTCTATCCTTGTTTCCTCTCTTTTGTCCTTGCTTCCTATCTTCTGCCCTTGTTCCCTCTCCTCCTCTACCCTTTTTACCTCTCCTCTTTTTCTTGTTTCCTCTCCTTCTCTATCCTTGTTTCCTCTCCTTGTGTCCCATCCTCTCCTTTGTCCTCGTTTCCTCTCCTCTGTCCTTGTTTCCTCTCCTCATCTATCCTTTTTTACCTCTCCTCTGCTCCTTGTTTCCTCTCCTTGTTTCCTTTCCTCCTCTATCCGTATTTCCTCTCCTTGTTTCCTGTAATCCTCTATCCTTGTTTCCTGTCATCTCCTTTGTCCTTGTTTCCAATCCTCTATCCTTGATTCCTCTCCTCGTTTCCTCTCCTCCTCTATACCTGTTTCCTCTACTCCTCTCTCCTTGTTTCCTCTCCTTGTTTCCCCTCCTCCTCTATCCTTGATTCCTCTCCTTTCCTCTCTCCTTATTTCCTCTCCCCTCTTTTCCTTTCCTTTCCTTGTTTCCTTTCCTTGATTGATCTTAGATGATCAGAGGTTTTATTGATATTTAAACTCATCGATCACAGAGGAAGTTTTCTTCTTCACTTTATTGAAACGTAATGGAAGTACATTTACTCAAGTAAAGATCAGAGGTACTGGTACTTCACTGGAGTATTTCCATGTTATTCTACTGTATACTTTATACTCCAGTACATCTCAGAGAGTAATATGTAAAGAATAATGGACTTCCCTGATAATGAACAGCTCAAAGGTCATTATCCTGTTTGAGTCATTTACCAAAATAAAACAAATGAAGACCATTCATTTATATTTCCATGTATTTTGCAGCCAAAATCTAAAGTTTCTTCCAATCCCTTCACTCCGTTTCCATGGTAACCCTGAGGGTTTACTAAAACCTGGACCAATCATAAACATCCCATAATGTTCTCGATGTGTTTAATGTGAGTGGAACACACCTTGTTTATAGATGGGAGGCTTCTTATAGATGTTGGAGCCATTTTCTGACAGAAAGAGAAAAAGAAGAAGAAGGGAAGATGAAGAGGAAATACATCAGTAACAGTACAAGGATAAAGTAGGAGAGGAAACAAGGAGAGGAAACAAGGAGACGAGGTAGAGGAAATACTTCAGTAACAGTACAAGGATAAAGTAGGAGAGGAAACAAGGAGAGGAAACAAGGAGACGAGGTAGAGGAAATACTTCAGTAACAGTACAAGGATAAAGTAGGAGAGGAAACAAGGAGAGGAAACGAGGAGACGAGGAAGAGAAACTACATCAGCCAGTAACATGAACAGACTTGTTTGATAAAGATCCTTTAAATGTGGGTTAATAAAGAAAAGTGACAACGTTTTACAGTGTAAATATGAACCTGTCAGCGCTCTCTGGTGGACTAAATACCAAAATACACACTGATATACTTTTATATCTACAATACGGTGACATAAAATATGATATATATATATATATATATATATGTAATATCATTCTAGTAAATACAGGTATAAAGGACAGACCGGGTCCTCACCGGGCCGGTGGAAGTGCTGCATGGAGTTCTTGTTACCAGAGGAGTGTGTGTGTGGTGTGTGTGGTGTGTGTGGTGTGTGTGGTGTTGGAGGTGTGGGTGGTGTGTGTGTGCTGTGAGTTCTGCTGGTCTGGATGGTGGAACCAGAGGAGGAACCTCCAGGAGAACGGTTCTCCAGCCACTCCCTGGACTCCTTCTGCAGACACACAGGAACATCACAGAAAGGGTTAATCTGAAGGCTGCAATAAAGAGGTCTGATACACAATAAAGTATAAAGTACTATAGTTACCTCTGAGGTGTAGTAGAGTATAAAGTACTATAGATACCTCTGAGATGTAGTAGAGTATAAAGTACTATAGTTACCTCTGAGATGTAGTAGAGTATAAAGTACTATAGATACCTCTGAGATGTAGTAGAGTATAAAGTACTATAGATACCTCTGAGGTGTAGTAGAGTATAAAGTACTATAGTTACCTCTGAGATGTAGTAGAGTATAAAGTACTATAGTAACCTCTGAGATGTAGTAGAGTATAAAGTACTATAGTTACCTCTGAGATGTAGTAGAGTATAAAGTACTATAGTTACCTCTGAGATGTAGTAGAGTATAAAGTACTATAGTAACCTCTGAGATGTAGTAGAGTATAAAGTACTATAGATACCTCTGAGATGTAGTAGAGTATAAAGTACTATAGATACCTCTGAGGTGTAGTAGAGTATAAAGTACTATAGATACCTCTGAGGTGTAGTAGAGTATAAAGTACTATAGATACCTCTGAGATGTAGTAGAGTATAAAGTACTATAGATACCTCTGAGATGTAGTAGAGTATAAAGTACTATAGTAACCTCTGAGGTGTAGTAGAGTATAAAGTACTATAGATACCTCTGAGGTGTAGTAGAGTATAAAGTACTATAGTTACCTCTGAGATGTAGTAGAGTATAAAGTACTATAGATACCTCTGAGATGTAGTAGAGTATAAAGTACTATAGATACCTCTGAGGTGTAGTAGAGTATAAAGTACTATAGTTACCTCTGAGATGTAGTAGAGTATAAAGTACTATAGATACCTCTGAGGTGTAGTAGAGTATAAAGTACTATAGATACCTCTGAGGTGTAGTAGAGTATAAAGTACTATAGATACCTCTGAGATGTAGTAGAGTATAAAGTACTATAGATACCTCTGAGATGTAGTAGAGTATAAAGTACTATAGTAACCTCTGAGATGTAGTGGAGTATAAAGTACTATAGTAACCTCTGAGATGTAGTAGAGTATAAAGTACTATAGTTACCTCTGAGATGTAGTAGAGTATAAAGTACTATAGATACCTCTGAGATGTAGTAGAGTATAAAGTACTATAGTAACCTCTGAGATGTAGTAGAGTATAAAGTACTATAGTTACCTCTGAGATGTAGTAGAGTATAAAGTACTATAGTAACCTCTGAGATGTAGTGGAGTATAAAGTACTATAGTAACCTCTGAGATGTAGTAGAGTATAAAGTACTATAGTTACCTCTGAGATGTAGTAGAGTATAAAGTACTATAGTTACCTCTGAGATGTAGTAGAGTATAAAGTACTATAGTAACCTCTGAGATGTAGTAGAGTATAAAGTACTATAGATACCTCTGAGATGTAGTAGAGTATAAAGTACTATAGTAACCTCTGAGATGTAGTAGAGTATAAAGTACTATAGTAACCTCTGAGATGTAGTGGAGTATAAAGTACTATAGTTACCTCTGAGATGTAGTAGAGTATAAAGTACTATAGTAACCTCTGAGATGTAGTGGAGTATAAAGTACTATAGATACCTCTGAGATGTAGTAGAGTATAAAGTACTATAGTAACCTCTGAGATGTAGTAGAGTATAAAGTACTATAGTAACCTCTGAGATGTAGTGGAGTATAAAGTACTATAGTAACCTCTGAGATGTAGTAGAGTATAAAGTACTATAGTTACCTCTGAGATGTAGTAGAGTATAAAGTACTATAGTTACCTCTGAGATGTAGTAGAGTATAAAGTACTATAGTAACCTCTGAGATGTAGTAGAGTATAAAGTACTATAGTAACCTCTGAGATGTAGTAGAGTATAAAGTACTATAGTTACCTCTGAGATGTAGTAGAGTATAAAGTACTATAGTAACCTCTGAGATGTAGTGGAGTATAAAGTACTATAGATACCTCTGAGATGTAGTAGAGTATAAAGTACTATAGATACCTCTGAGATGTAGTAGAGTATAAAGTACTATAGTAACCTCTGAGATGTAGTGGAGTATAAAGTACTATAGTAACCTCTGAGATGTAGTAGAGTATAAAGTACTATAGTTACCTCTGAGATGTAGTAGAGTATAAAGTACTATAGTAACCTCTGAGATGTAGTGGAGTATAAAGTACTATAGTAACCTCTGAGATGTAGTAGAGTATAAAGTACTATAGTTACCTCTGAGATGTAGTAGAGTATAAAGTACTATAGTTACCTCTGAGATGTAGTAGAGTATAAAGTACTATAGTAACCTCTGAGATGTAGTGGAGTATAAAGTACTATAGATACCTCTGAGATGTAGTAGAGTATAAAGTACTATAGTTACCTCTGAGATGTAGTAGAGTATAAAGTACTATAGTAACCTCTGAGATGTAGTGGAGTATAAAGTACTATAGATACCTCTGAGGTGTAGTAGAGTATAAAGTACTATAGTAACCTCTGAGATGTAGTAGAGTATAAAGTACTATAGTAACCTCTGAGATGTAGTAGAGTATAAAGTACTATAGTAACCTCTGAGATGTAGTAGAGTATAAAGTACTATAGTTACCTCTGAGATGTAGTAGAGTATAAAGTACTATAGTAACCTCTGAGATGTAGTGGAGTATAAAGTACTATAGATACCTCTGAGATGTAGTAGAGTATAAAGTACTATAGTAACCTCTGAGATGTAGTAGAGTATAAAGTACTATAGTTACCTCTGAGATGTAGTAGAGTATAAAGTACTATAGTAACCTCTGAGATGTAGTGGAGTATAAAGTACTATAGATACCTCTGAGATGTAGTAGAGTATAAAGTACTATAGTAACCTCTGAGATGTAGTGGAGTATAAAGTACTATAGATACCTCTGAGATGTACTGGAGTATAAAGTACTATAGTTACCTTTGAGATGTAGTAGAGTATAAAGTACTATAGATACCTCTGAGATGTAGTAGAGTATAAAGTACTATAGTAACCTCTGAGATGTAGTGGAGTATAAAGTACTATAGTAACCTCTGAGATGTAGTAGAGTATAAAGTACTATAGTTACCTCTGAGATGTAGTAGAGTATAAAGTACTATAGTAACCTCTGAGATGTAGTGGAGTATAAAGTACTATAGATACCTCTGAGATGTACTGGAGTATAAAGTACTATAGTTACCTTTGAGATGTAGTAGAGTATAAAGTACTATAGATACCTCTGAGATGTAGTAGAGTATAAAGTACTATAGATACCTCTGAGATGTAGTAGAGTATAAAGTACTATAGATACCTCTGAGGTGTAGTAGAGTATAAAGTACTATAGTTACCTCTGAGATGTAGTAGAGTATAAAGTACTATAGTTACCTCTGAGATGTAGTAGAGTATAAAGTACTATAGATACCTCTGAGATGTAGTAGAGTATAAAGTACTATAGTTACCTTTGAGATGTAGTAGAGTATAAAGTACTATAGATACCTCTGAGATGTAGTAGAGTATAAAGTACTATAGTAACCTCTGAGATGTAGTGGAGTATAAAGTACTATAGTAACCTCTGAGATGTAGTAGAGTATAAAGTACTATAGTTACCTCTGAGATGTAGTAGAGTATAAAGTACTATAGTAACCTCTGAGATGTAGTGGAGTATAAAGTACTATAGATACCTCTGAGATGTACTGGAGTATAAAGTACTATAGTTACCTTTGAGATGTAGTAGAGTATAAAGTACTATAGATACCTCTGAGATGTAGTAGAGTATAAAGTACTATAGATACCTCTGAGATGTAGTAGAGTATAAAGTACTATAGATACCTCTGAGGTGTAGTAGAGTATAAAGTACTATAGTTACCTCTGAGATGTAGTAGAGTATAAAGTACTATAGTTACCTCTGAGATGTAGTAGAGTATAAAGTACTATAGATACCTCTGAGATGTAGTAGAGTATAAAGTACTATAGTTACCTCTGAGATGTAGTGGAGTATAAAGTACTATAGTAACCTCTGAGATGTAGTAGAGTATAAAGTACTATAGATACCTCTGAGATGTAGTAGAGTATAAAGTACTATAGTAACCTCTGAGATGTAGTAGAGTATAAAGTACTATAGTAACCTCTGAGATGTAGTAGAGTATAAAGTACTATAGATACCTCTGAGATGTAGTAGAGTATAAAGTACTATAGTTACCTCTGAGATGTAGTAGAGTATAAAGTACTATAGATACCTCTGAGATGTAGTAGAGTATAAAGTACTATAGTAACCTCTGAGATGTAGTAGAGTATAAAGTACTATAGTAACCTCTGAGATGTAGTAGAGTATAAAGTACTATAGTTACCTCTGAGATGTAGTAGAGTATAAAGTACTATAGTTACCTCTGAGATGTAGTAGAGTATAAAGTACTATAGTTACCTCTGAGATGTAGTAGAGTATAAAGTACTATAGTAACCTCTGAGATGTACTGGAGTATAAAGTACTATAGTTACCTCTGAGGTGTAGTAGAGTATAAAGTACTATAGTAACCTCTGAGATGTAGTAGAGTATAAAGTACTATAGTAACCTCTGAGGTGTAGTAGAGTATAAAGTACTATAGTAACCTCTGAGATGTAGTAGAGTATAAAGTACTATAGTTACCTCTGAGATGTAGTGGAGTATAAAGTACTATAGTTACCTCTGAGATGTAGTAGAGTATAAAGTACTATAGTTACCTCTGAGATGTAGTAGAGTATAAAGTACTATAGTTACCTCTGAGATGTAGTAGAGTATAAAGTACTATAGATACCTCTGAGATGTAGTAGAGTATAAAGTACTATAGATACCTCTGAGATGTAGTAGAGTATAAAGTACTATAGTAACCTCTGAGATGTAGTGGAGTATAAAGTACTATAGTTACCTCTGAGATGTAGTAGAGTATAAAGTACTATAGTAACCTCTGAGATGTAGTGGAGTATAAAGTACTATAGTAACCTCTGAGATGTAGTAGAGTATAAAGTACTATAGTAACCTCTGAGATGTAGTAGAGTATAAAGTACTATAGTTACCTCTGAGATGTAGTAGAGTATAAAGTACTATAGATACCTCTGAGATGTAGTAGAGTATAAAGTACTATAGTAACCTCTGAGATGTAGTAGAGTATAAAGTACTATAGTTACCTCTGAGATGTAGTAGAGTATAAAGTACTATAGTTACCTCTGAGATGTAGTAGAGTATAAAGTACTATAGTTACCTCTGAGATGTAGTAGAGTATAAAGTACTATAGATACCTCTGAGGTGTAGTAGAGTATAAAGTACTATAGTTACCTCTGAGATGTAGTAGAGTATAAAGTACTATAGTAACCTCTGAGGTGTAGTAGAGTATAAAGTACTATAGTTACCTCTGAGATGTAGTAGAGTATAAAGTACTATAGTAACCTCTGAGGTGTAGTAGAGTATAAAGTACTATAGTTACCTCTGAGATGTAGTGGAGTATAAAGTACTATAGTAACCTCTGAGATGTAGTGGAGTATAAAGTACTATAGTTACCTCTGAGATGTAGTAGAGTATAAAGTACTATAGTAACCTCTGAGATGTAGTAGAGTATAAAGTACTATAGTAACCTCTGAGATGTAGTAGAGTATAAAGTACTATAGTAACCTCTGAGATGTAGTAGAGTATAAAGTACTATAGTAACCTCTGAGATGTACTGGAGTATAAAGTATACAGTAGAATAACATGGAAATACTCCAGTGAAGTACCAGTACCTCTAGTTGGTACTTGAGTAAATGTACTTCCATTACGTTTCAGTAAAGTGAAGAAGAAAACTTCCTCTGTGATCGATGAGTTTAAATATCAATAAAACCTCTGATCAACTAGGAGTCAAGGAAAGGAAATAAGGAAAGGAAAGGAAAAGAGGGGAGAGGAAACAAGGACAGAAGAAAGGAGAGGAAAAAAGGATGGAGGATGAGAGGAATCAAGGATAAAGTAGGAGAGGAAATGAGGAGAGGAAACAAGGACAGAGGATGAGAGGAAAAAGGGATAGAGGAGGAGAGGAAACAAGGATAGAGGAGGAGAGGAAACAAGGAGAGGAAACGAGGATAGAGGAGGAGAGGAAACAAGGAGAGAAGAAAGGATGGAAGAAAAAAGGATGGAGGATGAGAGGAAACAAGGAGAGGAAACGAGGATAGAAGAGGAGAGGAAACAAGGAGAGGAAACGAAGATAGAGGAGGAGAGGAAACAAGGCGAGTAAACAAGGAGATGGAGGAGAGGAAACAACAAGAAGGTGAGAGGTAAAAAAGGATAGAGGAGGAGAAGAAACAAGGACAGAGGATAGGATACAAGGACAAAGGAGAAGAAACAAGGATAGAGGAAAAGAAACAAGGGAACAAGTATCGTTCCCTTGACCTCTGACCTTTGACCTTTGACCTGCTCATTATAATGTCTCTCTGAACATGAACATCAGGATGTCAAGAGTGAAGATGAACTATATGATGCTTTATAGAGGGGGGGAGTCTTACCTCGGGGGAGGGAGGAGGAGACAAGGAGCGAGGAGACAAGGACCTCTGAGGAGGAAAGGACACAAACAGATTAAAAACACTCAGAATGAGCTCAACAACTACAGCAGTATCATCATCATCATCATCATCATCATCATCCTCATCATCATCATCATCCTCATCATCATCCTCATCTTCATCCTCACCATCACCATCATCCTCATCATCATCATCATCATCCTCATCATCATCATCCTCATCATCATCATCCTCATCATCATCATCATCATCATCATCCTCATCATCATCATCATCATCATCATCCTCATCATCATCCTCATCTTCATCCTCATCATCACCATCACCATCATCCTCATCATCATCCTCATCTTCATCCTCATCATCACCATCATCACCATCATCATCATCATCACCATCCTCATCATCGTCATCATCACCATCATCATCATCATCATCATCCTCATCATCACCATCATCCTCATCATCATCATCATCATCATCATCCTCATCCTCATCATCCTCATCATCATCATCCTCATCCTCATCATCCTCATCATCATCATCATCATCATCATCATCATCATCATCCTCATCATCATCCTCATCCTCATCCTCATCATCACCATCACCATCATCCTCATCATCCTCATCTTCATCCTCATCATCACCATCATCACCATCATCATCATCATCACCATCCTCATCATCATCATCATCACCATCATCATCATCATCATCATCCTCATCCTCATCCTCATCATCACCATCATCCTCATCATCATCCTCATCTTCATCCTCATCATCACCATCACCATCATCCTCATCCTCATCTTCATCCTCATCATCACCATCATCACCATCATCATCATCACCACCACCATCCTCATCTTCATCCTCATCATCACCATCACCATCATCCTCATCATCATCCTCATCTTCATCCTCATCATCACCATCACCATCATCACCATCATCATCATCACCACCATCATCATCACCATCCTCATCATCATCATCATCATCATCACCATCATCATCATCATCCTCATCATCATCCTCATCCTCATCATCCTCATCATCACCTCCAGAGGACTGTAGCTGTAGTGCTGCTGGTAGATCATCAGATCTGGTCTCTCGATGTCCAGGATGGCTTTGTCTCTCGGTAACGCTGCCAGGTCCTTATAGCCGATAATGCCGTCCTCCACCCTGGCCTGGTCGAGAGGGGGGTTGGGAGGGGGGGAAGATTACAGATTACAGATTACTGCCTCAAGATTAATCTGAAGGATAATACTGTATGACTTGATCTGATCTGAGAGTGTGAGTCTCACCACGATGGCAGCAGCAGGGGATCCTGGGACGCTGGAGCCTCTCAGAGACAACACGCTGCCTGGAGACGTCTGAGCCAGCTGCTGCTCACACACAGAGACACACACACACACACACACACACACACACACACACACACACAGGGATCAGAGGTCAACCACAAACTGGTATCAAGACAAATGGACGAGCTAATGAAGGAATGGATGATGATCATTCTCTGTTTTATTTGAAGCTAAAGCTCGGAGCGTTATTTAGCCTCCTTCATGACAAGCTAGTCTGACCTGGTCCGAAAGTCACGCATTCTTAAATATTTTAAATATAACGTACACTCAAACTAGGGATGCACCGATACCACTTTTTTTCAGACAGAGTACAAGTACAAGTACTTACATTTGGGTACTCTCCGATACCGAGTACCGATACGAGTACTTCTCTGAGCCTAAAGAGCCTCGTTAACAGCCAGCTGGAGGGAGTGAGCGACACACGGCAGGCTCACCACCGGCCCGTCTTGCCCGCACCGTCGGGGAGGTGGCGCGTGAGCATGTGCGATAGTACCCGCAAGATGGTGACGAGAGGTTAACGTCACGCTGCCGTAAAGTGGTATCGGAGCCGTTTTGAGAGTATGAGTACATGAGCACAGTATCGGACCCGATACCTGATACTGGTATCGGTATCGGTGCATCCCTAACTTAAACGGATATTGATTTTTGTTAGTTGAGGCTTTCTTTTAGGCGGCTAAAATACGTTTTTCTGTCGTCCCTGTACTCAGCATCGTATTGCTTTGCTCTGGTGTCGGTGCTCCTGTCTGTTTCCCGATGCTGGTCGCACGCCCACCGTCATCTACTGTAATAATACATCTACTATGGAGAAGTACCTCATACAACCCAGCTGAGAAACACCTGAACTATCCCTTTAAGGTGTTCTCAGAAGGAATGATGCATCAGTATTAATATCTGACTCTGTGAGGAGCTAACAATAGAAGAAGACTCCACCGTCACAACATGACGACACTTTAACCAGATTCCTGTGAACATCGCAGGGAGGTGAAGACGGTGTTTACCTTGGGCATCATCCTGACTGCTGATTGGTCAGTTCCTGAGAGAGACACAGACATAACAAGGTGTTATATTACAGATTTAAATAGATTTATTATATTACTGCAGGTAAATGACAAACTGGTAACAGGAGAAGGTGTGTGTGTGTGTGTGTGTGTGTGTGTGTGTGTGTGTGTGTGTGTGTGTGTGTGTGTGTGTGTGTGCGCGTGTGTGTGTGTGTGGTTCGTGAGTCAGCTGGAAAACAGAAATCTGCTGCCGAGGCTCTCTGTGGTCGGACAGGACCAGAGCTTTACATACTGTACACCAGAGTTCAGCCAGTGTTACATCCACAGAAGATGACTCTCTGTTCGTAACAGTCTGAATAAAGTTATTTAATTAAGTGTAAGAAGAGTCGTCTAATTTAAGATTTAGTCTGGATATGTCAGTGCAGTGATTCTCTGCCAGGGGTCCGTGAAAGGTTTTCAGATTCATTAAAGGTGCTGTTGATAACATCGATAACATTCAGCCACTAGATGTCTGATTCTCGCTCCTCCATTTCACTGCATTCACTTCACAACAAGTCGTTGACAGACGCTTTCCGTCAATCAGACATTTATCTGTTTTTTCTACACTACCTGTCGACCCAGAGAAACCTCGTGACATCGTTTCACTATTAGCTCACAAACCTCGTTAGAAGAGGGAACCAAACGTCAGATATCTTCAACAGAGATAAAATAAACATTCATTTTGGACCGGCCAACATTTTAAAATGATTAATTTACAATCATAATAATTTTTTCAGGAAAAGCCATAATTTTATTTGGCTCCTTTTTAAAAGCTCTGTGGAGGTATTATTTTTTTTAATATATTCGTCTACATAAAAATGTCATCAATGAGACCTTTAAATAAAATTCACAATATATATATATGTATATATATATACATATATATATATATGTATATATATATACAGTATATTTTTTAATTATTTTTTTCATAGTTAATAATATTTAAATCTTTAAATCTGCAGTATAATAGTTCATAGATTACATTGTAATCTAACAAATCTATAACTCTTAAAATCTGCAAATATGTTTAATACATGTCTGATATCTTTACTTATTTTTGCATCTATTTTTAATTTGATTTATTTTTGCATTTATTTTTTATTTTTTGCATTCATTTTTAATTTATTGATTGTTTTTGAATTTTTTTTTTGTATTTATTTGTTATGTATTGATTTCATTTTGTATTTATTTTTTACATATTTAGCATTTATTTCTTATTTATGATATATTTATTTTGAATATATGTATTTACTTATGTATTCATTCAGTCAACAAACTGTAAAATGTCCAAATGATTTGGAGTTGTTAGAAGGTGGAGGAGCTAGGCTAGCAGTTTGCCTCTGCTTCCAGTGTTTGTGCTAAGCTAGGCTAAACCCGTATCTCTGTACTGGACACACACACACAGAGAGATGAAACTGATCTGAAACATCTGGAACATCTGGAGAGGACAGAGAACCAGAGTGTTTGTTAACAGTTAACATCTCTCTCAGTGTGCACGCTCTGCTGCAGCTGCTGGGTTGCCAGTTCTGTATTGTCTGATGTGACCGACGGACACAAAGAGATTATTCCAGAGTCCACAGCTTTGTCCAACACACACACACACACACACACACACACACACACACACACACACACACACACACACACACACACACACACACACACGTGGACGTCTGGGTAACATGCGGTCAGTGACGGGAAACACACTGAAACACACACTGAAACACACACACTGAAACACACACACTGACACACACACACACTGACACACACACTGAAACACACACACTGAAACACACACACTGACACACACACTGTACCTCAGGGAGAAAAAGGGATCATGTCTGTATCTGTTGGTCTTCAGGGCTCTGCAGCGGCGATCAACACCTGAAACACACACATTATTATTATTATCATCATTATTATACAGTAATACTGGTATTTAAATATAATTACAGGATAAACCCGTTCAGATGCATCATCTTATTTTTAAGAGGCACAAAAAACATGGAGATTAACGGACATTTATATAAAAATAAACATATAAATAACAGTAATGATAATATATTTAAAATGAATCTGGACAAATTAAAGGAAAAATAATCTAAATTAACAACTTCCAGACAGAATTACATTATGGCAAAGTATTGAGTCGACACATAAACTAAAACATAAACACAATCAACATATAACAATATGGTTGGAAACAGTCAGAAAGCTGCAGATAATAAGAACAAACATAAACCAGAAATTACAGAACATGCAGAATAGTTTACAACAGTATACCTAAGGCTCTCTTTTTAACCAGCTACTGACCAAAAATAACCTAAATAATAAATAAAAATAATAATAATATGTGGTTAAACTACAGGGTTCCTGCTATGAATAATATTTAATACTGTAGTATTTAAATTATATTAAATTAAAAGTATTTTAAATCTGATTTTTAACCTAGATTTTGTGTTTTGGATTTTTTTCTTTAATTTCTTAAATATTTACAAATTTATATTTATATTAACATTAACACAGATAGAATTTACTGATTATTTAAAATAAAATAACAAAAAAAATAATACATTCTTTCTGTTTACTGCAACATCCAACGTTTTAAATGTTTAAAAGTAGATTTCCACATCATTTCAGAGGAAGTTTCATGGAAAGAACTATGTTTTTATATTCTTTTTATTTATTTATTTAATGTAATAATTTATTATTATTTTTTATTTTATTGTTGAATTGTTTGTAGACGGTTCAGCTCTGATTAAAACACTCTCCAGGTTACACTGCAATTAACTGGTATTCATTAATTGGAAGTGTACTAATCAAACACTTAATATTAATATGTAATTACCAGAGGTGGAAGAAGTATTCTGCTAATTACAGAGTTCTTTCTAGACCTGTAAAATAAAGAATGAATGTATTTATGTCGTAATCTTTTTATATTTCTGTCGACAGAGTTTCAGATTTTCTGCAGGTTTGGTCAGATTTGGGGTCAGACTGTGTTTAACTCTCCTGTATTGATCTCTGCTGGTGTCTGATGTCACTGAATAATTAATCTATGATGAGATGTGTTTGACTGGTTCAGTCTGACTGGGAGCTCTGGTCACGAGGAGAAGAAGGACGCCTCCAGCCTTCATACTAAGTCTTCTTCATGGGTAGCAGTAGTGGAAGAAGTATTCAGATACCTTAATGTATATAACAGTGTAAAAGTACTCCAATCACTGTAAATCTCTGTGTTTCTTCTTCTCTGTGTGTGTGATTGGTGGAAGTTATTTTTAAAATGTTGGCCGTAGTAAAAGCCCTCGCTGAGAGACACCAAAGTCTTCTTGTGTCCTAAACCCAAACAGCTCAGCCTCCCTTCATCATGTGATGAAACTGATCTCAGTCCGTCTCTGGAGACAGATCAATTACAATCTAATGGCTCCTGGTGATCAATAGTCTGATCGATAACCTGGAGGAATCAGGTATCAGTTCCTCGGTCAGAGGACGCGACTGCTGAAGCAGGTCAGAGACACATTTCATCTCATTAAAGGGACAAAAATGTGTTTTCTCACGTTTTGTTTTGAGCCTATTTTTGTTATTTATTGATTATCACCGGGTTTATCTGATCTATATATCTGTATTTTGTAACAGAAAATGACTCATGAATCTGGAATATAGTTATTCACATCGATTGTCTCAAACAGGCCTGGTTATCCTCACAAAACAAGCGTAATTCGTCCATGTTTGAATCTAATTACAACATTAAGAGGCAGTAAAAACATTTAAAGGGTTGTTAATTGGGTTAGGTTAAAGAGCCAGTATCATAAACTTAGTTTTAGATTAGTCTTGGCCTTAGACAGGTCTTAGACTATCAGGTTAGATTAGTCTAACGTCAACTATTTCAACTGTTTATCCATTACTTTCTTTATCCCTTTACCATATTCTTGAATTCTTTGTGAACATCTGTAATGGTTCTCATGACTATTTACCTGTTCTGTTATGTTCTCCTATATTTGTTGCTGACTCATTTACTACATTTTGCTTCAACAGATTGTCTGAAACTATCTGATTCAAACTATAAATAAACACAAAACTGAACTGAAGCTCTCTTAAAACAATGTTTTCTGTTTGTGTGAAGAAAATAATCTAAAAATTGGCGGATGATTTTTTCGGCAGGACAAAATACAAATTAACGCTTTAAATGAGAAAAAGGTCGACTTACATCTTCACAGTTGGTTTTGTCTCTACAGCTCAGCTTCTTCTTCAGGTCACCAGTCTGCAGACAGGAAACAGAGCATGTAAACCATGGTGTCAACATGAAGAGGACAGGAAACAGCCTCATCCTTCAGAATAAAAGCTCTCCAGCAGCAGACAGGTGAAGCTGCTGCTCAGAGTGACTCCTATTAGAATCAGCAGATATCTGAATGGACTTCTGAACGGAGGCCGAGGCGTTCTCCTCTTGTTTGCTCTGCATCTATTTTCAGATTCACGTTTTTTTTATTTCCAGGAAGTCGACTCTGTTGCTAAGCGACAACGCTGCCTGGAGTTTGATCTGAAAATGAAATCTGACAAAATGACTGAAAACACAACATGAGACTGAGAGACGTTCATGTTGGACTGAATGCTGCTGTCAGATCATTCTGTTAACTTTAAACAACAAACACATGTTTCCATCAGCTAAACGATGATGTTCATCAGCTGCAGAACTCCTTTCACATTAACAGGAAGTGATGTCAGAGGTTGAGCCTGAGAGGAGGTCTAATGAGGTAGTTCTTTTCTACAGGTCAATAAACTGAGGTATTTTATATTAAACATATTTGTTCTGATTACTCTGAACAAAAGGAAAGGACAATCATATGGATCAAAAATAGGGTGATAAAGACCACGCATTGTTTAACTGCCACTGATAAATATTATCATCCGTACTAAGATTTTGGAAACGTACAACTGAGCAACATATCCTCAGACAACGGTTCATAGGATTTTTTACAAAACGTTATTTCTCATTTTCCGTGCGTTTTCCTACAGTACAAGTACCTACTGTACCTTCGCTCCGGTCTTTTCAACATAAAACTATTTAGTTAGGTTTAGGAAAAGATGGAGGTTTGGAAGTGACGTAACTTAAGTACGGAAGTTACGTGACAAATAAATCCACGTTGACTTCTGGTTTCACACGGGATTTGAACATTGGTCTCCTGGGAGATCCCGTTAGAGTCCGGTGTTTTTTGACCAACCCATACATCCCGACCTCGACCTCCCCCTGCACAGCGGTGATTTTGTGAGATATATTTATGAATTACAGCGCATTACTTTTCGTAGGTATAGCTACGAACGGTGTATTTCAACTCTTTATCCATCACTTTTAGCTAACCTTTAGCTAGATATTTAAACTGTTTATGAGAAAAGGTCTTAATACTGTAGAATTCCTGACATTCAGAAACATGTCTGGAGGCTCCACTGACTGATAAAAGTGCTGATATTTCATTAATCAGAATAAATTCAAGCTAAACAGTGAAAAGCAAAAGCCAAACAAATCTGGCTGTGTGAGGTGATTCTGAAACGAGCCACATCTAGCAGCTGTTTCAGCTGAATGTGGCGATAGTCAGCTAGCTACATAAACTCTCTTATGTTCATTACAATACAGATAATACAGAGTATTGATGAGTGAATTAGTGATCGGCTGCAGGAGTTGTTCTGTGTTTGAGTTCAGCCTCTGGTTCGCCGTCGTTGTGCAAGTGTGATAATAATAAACTCCTCCACCTCCTCCATCACTCACACATCTCATAGATATATTTAAATATATGAACAGAGTTGGTTCAGGCTCTTGTGAGTCTGCTGGGACGGGAGATAATTCAGTGGCATGCTGGGAGATATCTGAAGGTTGCTAGGTTACCACACCCAGCCGTCGAATCAGCTGGCAGAAATGTGTGAGAGACAAAGAGAGAGATGCTGCACTAAAACAGACCTCCCACCATCGGACCACCATCGGACCACCCGACACCGGGTGATGTAAACCCCACCCGACCGCCACGCCTCGGAGGATAAATCAAACTCAATCCACCTCGTCTACAGCAGTCAGTGATTATTCCTACGTTTCCCAGAATTCCTCTCACCAACAGCCCAGAGTGGAGGTGCTCCATCAGCTGAGAGAGAGAGACTCCTGACTGATAACACAAACAGAGAAGAAGAAGAACAGAAACAAACTCACGGCTGAAATCTTTTACGTTTGATCAGTTTGATTGTTTGATACCAGAGCCGACAAAACATTCAGTAAAATTGCCAAAATTATGACTCAAAGGTCCTGTTAGTAACTTGTTCCAGGTATAAATCATTGCTGGTCGGTGTCTCATGGTCTCTCGTGTGTCTCATGGTCTCTCGTGTGTCTCCTGGTCTCTCGTGTGTCTCATGGTCTCTCGTGTGTCTCATGGTCTCTCGTGTGTCTCGTGGTCTCTCGTGTGTCTCATGGTCTCTCGTGTGTCTCATGGTCTCTCGTGTGTCTCATGGTCTCTCGTGTGTCTCCTGGTCTCTCGTGTGTCTCATGGTCTCTCGTGTGTCTCCTGGTCGCTCGTGTGTCTCCGCTGTTCAGACTCAGACTCCAACACAAACTCCAGTGAAGCACCAAAACCTCTTGGTTGTATCTAGTGAAGCTGTTAAACAGTGTTGGCCGCGGTCGGAGGACGCGGAGGAGACCGTAGCTTTGGTCTCCAGGACCGGAGTCTCTGCTCCTCTGCTCCTCTGCTCCTCTGCCTGCCTTCACTCACACACCACGCTCCTTCTCTCTCTCTCTCTCCACCTCTCACGTGCATGCTGCTCACTCCACACTGCAGAAGAGTTAGTTTAGCTCTGAGAATATCTAGTGAATGTTCAGTGGACGTTTGTGCAGAAATAACTGCTGCAGCTCCTCCAGACCAACAGAGGTTTCCCGTGTCTTGTGAAGTGACGGGGCTCCGCAGAGAGAAACGTTATCGTCTCCCCCGTTCCCTCCGGCCGCGGTCGGGAGGCTGAGGCGGGAAAAGCCAACACTAGGATCAGCATTGATTCATGGAGAGACCTTGGTCTGGTCAGCTAACATTACTGCCAAGCAGCTGAGATATAGAGTGATATTGTGCTTTTAGCTGACGTGTGTCTCCTCACTGTGTTGAGCGATGCTCCTTCATGTCTATGTAGAGCGAGCACAAGCGCCAGCAACAGGACGCTGACTTTAGTTGACTTAACGGACACAGGTGAAGCTGTTAACAACACATTTAGGATTCTTACTAACAGGCCCTTTAAATCAGGAAACAAGCTACAGAATATAACATAATCAATACCAACACTCAGCCCTGCCGACACATCCCCAGCAGTTTACACATTAATATGATCAATTCTCAAATAAAAGACAGAATTCAAATAATATCCACATCAACTGTTTATCCATTACTTTTAGATAACTATTTAAATGTCTTTCCATTACTTTTAGCTCAAACCAGCTAGAACTAGAAGCATGTTGGCTATCTCTAAAAAGTCATCTTTCCATGGTGTCAGATAAACAGCCTGTTTTCAGCTTTGTGACAAAACATCTTCCAGCTGATCCAAGAAGCTTTTTAAAGACGTTATTCAGCTGAAGAAGGATTTTCTCTACAAGTACAAGTACCTCACATTTGTACTTAAGTAACTGAGTAAATGTACTTGGTAATGACATTCCAGCAGAGGGACGTTTAACTGACTGGGCGTCTGTCTGTCTTCTGTCTTCTTCTGTCTTTGTGTTAGAAACATAAATAATGGTGTTAATATCACTGAGGAGGTCGTTAGTGACGGTCACCGCATCTACACAGAAAACACTCTGAGGTCCTGAGAACGAGCAGACATTCAGCTTTATGACTGCACACACACACACACACACACACACACACACACGCACGCACGCACACGCACACACACACACACGCACACGTTTGAGTGTACAAACAATCCAGCAAAGCAGCAAACACGCCATTAGAGGTTTTCAGAGTCTGAGTCCAACAAGGACAGTTTTCTGATCAGATCTGAATGTGTAACTTTCTCTGGTTTCCATCTTGAGCTTCAAAGCTGCAGAACCTCCTCTGAATGTTCGTCCCGCCGGGCTCACTGTTTGTCTCATCAGAGGGATTTAGTCGAGTCGTGATGCATTAAAATATAAAACATGTTGATGCCTGAAGCTGGAAGTGGGTCAGAGACTGAAAACTGCTGAGTCACAGCTTCACATTCACACAGCTCTAAACTGATTATTCTGTCGGTTCAAACGTCACCTTTAAATGTTCTACATTGCTCAACACAGTGAGGAGACACACGTCAGCTAAAAGCACAATATCACTCTATATTTCAGCTGCTTGGCAGTAATGTTAGCTGACCAGACCAAGGTCTCTCCATGAATCAATGCTGATCCTAGTGTTGGCTTTTCCCGCCTCAGCCTCCCGACCGCGGCCGGAGGGAACGGGGGAGACGATAACGTTTCTCTCTGCGGAGCCCCGTCACTTCACAAGACACGGGAAACCTCTGTTGGTCTGGAGGAGCTGCAGCAGTTATTTCTGCACAAACGTCCACTGAACATTCACTAGATATTCTCAGAGCTAAACTAACTAAACTAACTAACTAAACTAACTAACTAACTAAACTAACTAACTAAACTAACTAACTAAACTAACTAAACTAACTAACTAACTAACTAAACTAACTAACTAACTAACTAAACTAACTAACTAAACTAACTAACTAACTAACTAACTAAACTAACTAACTAACTAAACTAACTAACTAACTAAACTAACTAACTAAACTAACTAACTAAACTAACTAACTAACTAACTAACTAAACTAACTAACTAACTAAACTAACTAACTAACTAACTAAACTAACTAACTAACTAACTAAACTAACTAACTAAACTAACTAACTAACTAACTAACTAAACTAACTAACTAACTAAACTAACTAACTAACTAAACTAACTAACTAACTAACTAACTAAACTAACTAACTAACTAAACTAACTAACTAACTAAACTAACTAACTAAACTAACTAACTAAACTAACTAACTAACTAACTAACTAAACTAACTAACTAACTAAACTAACTAAACTAACTAACTAACTAAACTAACTAACTAAACTAACTAACTAACTAAACTAACTAACTAACTAACTAACTAACTAACTAACTAACTAACTAAACTAACTAACTAACTAAACTAACTAACTAACTAACTAACTAAACTAACTAACTAAACTAACTAACTAAACTAACTAACTAACTAAACTAACTAACTAACTAAACTCTCCTCTTCAGGCCAAACTTCATGTATTTTTCACTTTCATTTGTTTTTCACAAGCGACTTCATCCGAGTACTGAACGTTCATGAACTGACACTCCGCTAATCAAAGAAATAAATGTGTGTGTGTGTGTGTGTGTGTGTGTGTGTGTGTGTGTGTGCGTGTGTGTTGGCAGGCCTTTATCTCTCCTCACAGAGATGTGACCACACCCAGCCTGTCATCGTTACGGCAACGGCTGCTGTCATTGGCCGACGCGGACGACATCACGGCGTCTTTAAGACGTTTGTGGTGAAGTTGTGATTGACAGCAGCTCAACTTCTGTCCTTCACTAAATCTCATTTCCTTTCCTCTCCTTTCCTTCCTTATCTCCTCCTTTCCTTCCCTAACAGCCTCCATCCTTCCATATCCCCTCATCTCCTCCTTTTCCTTTCCTTACGTACTTCTTTACTTTCCTACCCCCTCCTTTGCTTTCCTAGCTATCTTCTCCTTTCCTTCCTAATGTCCTCCTTCCTTCCATTCTCCCTTATCTCCTTTCCTTCCCTCCTTTACTTACTTCTTACAACCTTCTCAACTTCCTTCCTTTCCATACTCCCTAATCTCTTTGCCTTCCTCCTTCTTTCCTTGACTTCATCCTTTCCTTCCTAATGTCCTCCTTCCATCCACACTCCCCATTCATTTTATACCTCCTTCTTTCCTTCCATACTCCCTTAATTCCTTCCCTACATCCTCAATTCCTTGCCCTCCTCCTTCTGTCTTTCCCTATATCTCATTTAATTTCCACTCCTCCTCCTCCCTACTGCTCTACCTCTTCTTTTCCTCCCTAACATCCTTTCTCTCCATACTTCTTTTCCTTCCTAACATCCTTTCTCTCCTTTTTCCTCCTTTCCTTACTGCTCACCCTTCCTACCTCCTCCCTTCCTACGTCCTTCTTCCCTAGCCTTAATCTTTTTTTTCAATCCTTCTTTCCTTCCCTACACTCTTGTCCTCTCCTTGATCAATTCATTCCCTCATCTCATCATTTTTTTTTCAGTCTCGTCCTTTACTTCCTTCCATGCTCCCTCATTCCCTTCCCTATCTCCTTCTTCCCTCCTCCTCCTCCTCCTCCTCCTCCTCCTCCTCCTCCTGCTCCTCCTCCTCCCACCTGTGGTTTCAACACAGCCCAGCTGTTGCCATGACGACAGCTTCCAGTATGAAACAGTGATTTGATGAACGCTCATGAACAGTCGGTTCCATCACATCACCGGTGATGTCGTCATGACAACAGAAACACACAGGTGATGTGGGTCATGTGATCACACCTGGACCGTGTAATCAGCTGTTCCTGGAAGCCATGTTTGTTTGGTGGCCAACACAAGTCCTTCCCTACCTCCTCCTTTCCTTTCCTAACTCCTCCTTTCCTTTCCTTCCCTACCTCCTTCTTTCCTTTCCTATACCTCCTCCTTGTCTTCCCTACCTCTTCCTTTCCTTCCCTATATCCTCCCCTACTTTCTTTCCTTCCCTACCTCCTTCTTCCTTTTATTAATGTCTTCCTGTCTTCCCTACCTCCTTCTTTCCTTTCCTATACCTCCTCCTTTTCTTCCCTACCTCTTCCTTTCCTTCCCTATATCCTCCCCTACTTTGTTTCCTTCCCTACCTCCTCCATTCCTTCCCTACCTCCTTCTTTCCTTCGCTATACCTCCTCCTTTCTTTCTTTCTTCCTTACCTCCTCCTTTCCTCCCCTACTTTCTTTCCTTCCCTACCTCCTCCTCTCCTCACCTACCTCATCCTTTCCTCCCCTACCTCCTCCTTTCCTTCCTTACCTCCTCCTTTCCTTCCCTATACCTCCTCCTTTCCTCCCCTATACCTCCTCCTTTCCTTCCTTACCTCCTCCTTTCCTCCCCTATACCTCCTCCTTTCCATCCTTACCTCCTCCTTTTCTCCCCTACCTCCTCCTTTCCTTCCCTATACCTCTTTCCTTTCCTTCCCTATACCTCCTCCTTTCCTCCCCTATACCTCCTCCTTTCCTTCCTTACCTCCTCCTTTCCTCCCCTATACCTCCTCCTTTCCATCCTTACCTCCTCCTTTTCTCCCCTACCTCCTCCTTTCTTCCCCTATACCTCCTCCTTTCCTTCCTTACCTCCTCCTTTCCTCCCCTACCTCCTCCTTTCCTTCCCTATACCTCTTTCCTTTCCTTCCCTATACCTCCTCCTTTCCTCCACTATACCTCCTCCTTTCCTTCCTTACCTCCTCCTTTCCTCCCCTACCTCCTCCTTTCCTTCCCTATACCTCCTTCTTTTCCTTCCCTATACCTCATTCCTTTCCTTCCCTATACCTCCTCCTTTCTTCCCCTACCTCCTCCTTTCCTTCCCTATACCTCCTCCTTTCCTCCCCTATACCTCCTCCTTTCCTTCCTTACCTCCTCCTTTCCTCCCCTATACCTCCTCCTTTCCATCCTTACCTCCTCCTTTTCTCCCCTACCTCCTCCTTTCTTCCCCTATACCTCCTCCTTTCCTTCCTTACCTCCTCCTTTCCTCCCCTACCTCCTCCTTTCCTTCCCTATACCTCTTTCCTTTCCTTCCCTATACCTCCTCCTTTCCTCCACTATACCTCCTCCTTTCCTTCCTTACCTCCTCCTTTCCTCCCCTACCTCCTCCTTTCCTTCCCTATACCTCCTTCTTTTCCTTCCCTATACCTCATTCCTTTCCTTCCCTATACCTCCTCCTTTCTTCCCCTACCTCCTCCTTTCCTTCCCTATACCTCCTTCTTTTCCTTCCCTATACCTCCTCCTTTCCTCCCCTATTCCTCCTCCTTTCCTTCCTTGCCTCCTCCTTTCCTCCCCTACCTCCTCCTTTCCTTCCCTATACCTCCTTCCTTTCCTTCCCTACCCCCTCCTTTCCTTCCCTATACCTCCTCCTTTCATTCCTCCCCTACTTTCTTTCCTTCCCTATACCTCTTTCCTTTCCTTCCCTATACCTCCTCCTTTCCTCCACTATACCTCCTCCTTTCCTTCCTTACCTCCTCCTTTCCTCCCCTACCTCCTCCTTTCCTTCCCTATACCTCCTTCTTTTCCTTCCCTATACCTCATTCCTTTCCTTCCCTATACCTCCTCCTTTCTTCCCCTACCTCCTCCTTTCCTTCCCTATACCTCCTTCTTTTCCTTCCCTATACCTCCTCCTTTCCTCCCCTATTCCTCCTCCTTTCCTTCCTTGCCTCCTCCTTTCCTCCCCTACCTCCTCCTTTCCTTCCCTATACCTCCTTCCTTTCCTTCCCTACCCCCTCCTTTCCTTCCCTATACCTCCTCCTTTCATTCCTCCCCTACTTTCTTTCCTTCCCTACCTCCTTCCTTTCCTTCCCTATACCTCCTCTTTTCCTTCCCTATACCTCTTCCTTTCCTTCCTCCCCTACTTTCTTTCCTTCCCTACCTCCTCCGTTCCATCTGATCAGACGGTCCAGCTGTGAGTGAGGATCACACCTGTACTGTAGTGGATTAAACGGGTCATGTGACTGTTGGGTCGAGGCGTTTCCTGTCCGGTAACGGAGCAGCTCAGACTTCCTGTAGTGATGTCAGAGGAGACAGGAAGCTGTCGTTCTGTCATATCAGCAAAAACACTCAACTTCAAATTCCTGCAGCAGAGAATCAACTGACTGAGCGCCTGCAGCCAAAACAACACAGTACAACAACCCCCCCCCCCCCCCCCCACCACCACCATCACCCCCCCACCACCATCATCACCACCACCACCCCCCCACCACCACCACCACCACCGCTGGCTGGGCCCGTGGCCTCATTCCTGCAGCATCAACACCCCCCCCCTCCTCGGCCCCCTGCTGCTCTCAGAGATAAGAGCTGAGGCCTCCGTCCGTTTGGATTCATCTCACACCAGTTATCAAACAACACGACCCGTCAAACTGGTCTGAAACCAGCTGAGTCCTGCTGCAGACTGCTGGTCCTCTAAAGAACTGGTTCCTGACCTGAGGGTCTGGACCCCTGAGGGTCGGGACCCTTCAGGGGTCCGGACCTCGACAACATGAATCTGGAGAGCAGACTAAAGGTTTTTTCCTCTGTGTGTTGTGTTTTATTGGATCATTAGATTATTAAAAACTTAAAGTAACTACAGCTGCCTCATTAATGCAGTAAAAGTACAATATTCCCTCAAAGTATAAAGCAGCGTAAATGGAGAACGTAAAGTAAAGTCCCTCAGAATGGTCCCTGAGTGCAGTAGTTGAGTAGATGTACCTGAGTAACCAGACTAAGTGTAACTCAGTGATGCTGCTGACAGAGCTCTACTCCTGCAGTCTATTCCTGCTGCAGTAGAGTCTCAGTGGAGCTCACTTTCTATTGTATAACCTGAGTGAAGATGACTCATGTGTCCAGAAATAGAGGAGAGAGCCCACGCTGCGCCGCTGAGGCGTTCAGGGACTGACCGAGAACGGGACGACAACCAAACACAAACTGGGAATGTTCGAAAACAGAAACACTCGTTTCATCACCCAAATAACATCCTCTGCTTTCAGCAACAACAACAACAACAACAACAACAACAACAATGACAACAAACAACAACAACAACAACAACGACAAAGACAAAGACAAAGACAAAGACAACGACAACAACAACGACAACGACAACAACAACAACAACAATGACAACAACAACAACAACAACACACCTCCTGATTCTGAAGCATCCACACCTGTTTAGTTAACGGACCAATCAGTGATCAGGATGGAAACCACATGTCTAACAGGAACAGACAACAACCAGTCAAAGTACTAATACCACACTGTACTAATACTCTGTTACAGTAAATGTACTAATACCAAACTGTACTAATACTCTGTTACAGTAAATGTACTAATACCAAACTGTACCTGGAACAATCATCCCATAATGTTCTTATGCAATGGAAACGTTGTTCACTGCTCCAGTAAATAGGACGGACCTTAGATACGACTTCTAGTCGGCTCAGTTCATAGAACCCTTTGGCTCAGCTATTAGCTGGAAAGCTAACGTTATGCTAGAATAAAGCTAACGTTACGCTAGAATAAAGCTAACGTTACGCTAGAATAAAGCTAACATTACGCTAGAATAACGCTAACGTTACGCTAGAATAAAGCTAACGTTACGCTAGAATAAAGCTAACGTTACGCTAGAATAAAGCTAACGTTACGCGAGAATAAAGCTAACGTTACGCTAGAATAAAGCTAACGTTACGCTAGAATAAAGCTAACGTTACGCTAGAATAAAGCTAACGTTACGCGAGAATAAAGCTAACGTTACGCTAGAATAAAGCTAACGTTACGCTAGAATAAAGCTAACGTTACGCTAGAATAAAGCTAACGTTACGCTAGAATAAAGCTAACGTTACGCGAGAATAAAGCTAACGTTACGCGAGA
Organism: Sebastes fasciatus; assembly: GCF_043250625.1. Classification (NCBI taxonomy): domain Eukaryota; kingdom Metazoa; phylum Chordata; class Actinopteri; order Perciformes; family Sebastidae; genus Sebastes; species Sebastes fasciatus. Next base: position 37,254,433 of record NC_133800.1, read on the forward strand.
ATAAAGCTAACGTTACGCTAGAATAAAGCTAACGTTACGCGAGAATAAAGCTAACGTTACGCTAGAATAAAGCTAACGTTATGCTAGAATAAAGCTAACGTTACGCTAGAATAAAGCTAACGTTACGCTAGAGCTTGTGTGACCCAGTCTCCACCCCGTGGTGTTCAGAGGACTGATGTTAACACTTGTTAACGTAAATAGGATATCCAGATGTTTTTCTATTTAGAACGGTGAACAGACAGTTTAACTGGAACTACTTTAGTAGGTGTTCATTATCAGGAAGTAATGGACTAGTAATCCAATCACAATCTAGTTGGAGAGATTCATTTATCACTAAACATCAGATTTATAAACTCAACATCTTAATTTATAAAGAAACTAAAGCTGTCAGATAAATGTAGTGGAGTAGAAGTACCTCGAGTTAGTACTTAAGTACATAACAGTAAATGTATAGTCACATTTTAAATGCAGGACTTTAACCTGAGTATTATTATTATTATAGTGTGTTGAGGCTGAACAGAACTGTGTTTGGAGGAAAATAAAATCCTTAATATGAAGAGATTTAAACTGCAGCACAGTCCGTCTGTCACACACACACACACACACACACACACACACACACACACACACACACACACACACACACACACACACGCACACACACACACACACACACAGCAGGTTGTTTCTAGCTCCCTCAGGACTGTGAGTTATTATTCTACAGCTACAGCAGCTTCAATAGGACAGAGTCGTCAGCTGGTCAGCCTGTTACAGTTCACATTATGTTCATGTGGGATCTGTGCCGTGACCTTTTGACCTTTGACCTCTGACCGCCGTCAAACATTCAGAACCAGACGTCAAAACTGCTCTGCAAAAAGATGCCAAAATTCTATTTTTTAACACTAAACGGTTCACATCACGATCTAAATTTGACTCATTTAGCGTCCTCATTCTGCCTCCACCTACCGCTCCGCCCACTAAACACGTCACCATGGTTACTAACTATAAGATATTATATTAGCTGATGTTGCTAAAAGTTGCACAACATTCAGGCCAAACTTCATGTATTTTTCACTCGTTTTTCAGGTGCGACTTCATCCACAAAATACCTCGTCATGTCTACTAACAGGAAATGAGTCTATATTAATATTTACCTCTGAGATGTAGCAGGAAATACTCAAGTAAAGCACTTACAGCACTTTGAGTAAATGTACTTCCACCGGTGACAGACAGTCATTTATTATAATGATAATATAAAGATATATTCTGTTTAAATGACAGGAGCAGTTTAGAGATATTATGGGAGTATCATGGGAGGATTTAAGAGAGGAGAGAGAGAGGAGAGACGAGGCCGGCAGATGTTGTGATGCTGGAGGAGGGGGGGGTGTTACATAAAACATCCTCTCCTCCTTAATCCAGCCCTCCATCCCTCCACCCCTCCTCCTTCTCTCCATCCCTCCTCTCCATCCTCCTCTCCTCCTCTCCTCTCCTCCTCTCCATCCCTCCTCTCCTCTCCTTCTCTCCTTCTCTCCATCCCTCCTCTCCTCCTCTCCATCCCTCCTCTCCTCTCCTCCTTTCCTCCTCTCCTCCTCTCCATCCTCTCCTCTCCTCCTCTCCATCCCTCCTCTCCCTCCTCCTCCTCTCCTCTCCTCCTCTCCATCCTCCTCTCCATCCCTCCTCCTCTCCTCCTCTCCATCCTCCTCTCCATCCCTCCTCTCCCTCCTCCTCCTCTCCATCCTCCTCTCCTCCTCTCCATCCTCTCCTCTCCTCCTCTCCATCCCTCCTCTCCCTCCTCCTCCTCTCCTCTCCTCTCCTCCTCTCCATCCCTCCTCCTCTCCATCCCTCCTCTCCCTCCTCCTCCTCCTCTCCATCCTCTCCTCTCCTCCTCCTCTCCATCCTCCTCTCCTCCTCTCCATCCCTCCATCCCTCCTCTCCATCCTCTCCTCCTCCTCTGCTGCTCACTTCAGCCTCTTACATAACTTCACACAGTACCTGAATCATATATCTGATTATATATAATTCGATAATTAGACGCTGTTATATATCTGAAGGTAACACAGAGAGAGAGGAACCGGCCGGTGGAGAGAGAGAGCGGACCGTTGGAGCTTCTCTGCCCGGCTGTGTCGCACCGCAGTCCGGCGTGTCAGAGCGCCCGGCTTCCCCCGGACAAGGTCGCCTACATGCGGGCAGAGATCTGGCCGGAGTCCCGCTAAAAACATCCACATTTACTCTCCCACAGTATCTCTATAGCCTTCCTCTCACATCTCTATTAAATATCAACTGGAATATTATAATACAAACTTCACTTCGCAGTTCGGCTGCAGAACATCGAACATATTTTATATTATTTAACACGAAAACACAGTTTATAACATTAAAATATGAGTTAACATCAGGACCTCCGGGTCGGCTCTTACCTGGTTGATGTTAGACAGTTGATGACGGAGCTGCTGGATGTTTCTCTCTCTCATCAACTGTCTCTCTCTCAACTGTCTGTCTCTCAACTGTCTCTCTCTCTGCAACCACCGACACATATAGGCTGGCTGCGCGCGACAGAGAGAGCGTGCACGCGCGTGTGATAACAGCAGCGTGTGTGTGTCTCTCTGGACCAGTCTATTACCTGTCTCTCTCTCTGGACCAGTCTATTACCTGTCTCTCTCTCAAAGAGACACAAAACAACAAGAAATTGATGCAAAACAACTACAAAGATGCGAAATGACCATAAAGACACAAAATAGCTGCAGAGACAAAACAAAAAAACATCTATAAAGAGACACAAGACTTCTATAAAGATCATTTTGTGCAATAAGAAAAGCAGCTGAGTTTCAAACCAGGATAAGAACGGTGTGACTGTCTCTGCAGGTTGATGTTTGTTAAATTTTACATAGTAATCTCCTGTCTGTTACATACGGAGGACGGAACCTGATAAAATAAAAAATAAATAAGTTTAGGGAAATAAATAATGGGTGAAATGCAAAGGGAAAATCATGCAATAAATAAATAAATAAATACATAAATACATAAATAAATAAATAAATAAATACATAAATACATAAATAAATACGTAGATTTAATACATATAAAACAAATACAAAATAAATGCAAAATAAATAAATAAATAAAAAATGAATGCAAATAAAAGTAATAAAAATAAATAAATAAAAGAGAAAATTAAACAGAAGAGTAATCTCCTCTCCTCTCCTCTCCTCTCCTCTCCTCTCCTCTCCGTCTCCGTCTCCTGTCTTCATGTGAGCGCCTGCAGCCTGCAGCCTCAGCAGGAAGCACATAAAGGAGCTTTATTCAGGATTCTGAGCTGATGGCCTTAATTTGACTGAAGAGCGGCGACATCATTCAGAGCAGCAGGTCAGACAGGAACAACACTCTGCTGCAGGGACGCTGCTCAAACTGGTGTCTGTGGGCGCTGCTGGGGACACTGGGAGGCCAACCTGGGGTCTGTGGGCCCTGCTGGGGACACTGGGAGTCCAACCTGGGGTCTGTGGGCCCTGCTGGGGACACTTGGAGGCCAACCTGGGGTCTGTGGCCCCGCTGGGGACACTGGGAGGCCAACCTGGGGTCACTGGGAGACCTCCACTGGTCCTCCGTCACATCTCACTGCGCTCAGGTTTCTATGACTCTCAGTCAGAGTCTGTGTAACTCATTACATGTAAAAGATAAAGCAACTAGAGAAGAGTCCTTAATGTTATCAACATCTCTCTCAACACTGGTCATATCAGCAACCATTTTTAAGTGGAAGTTTGTGACTTCTATTATATTAAAAATATACAATTAATAGTAATATTTGGTGTGAATATTCTTTTCTGATCTACCTTCAATAAGTTTAACATTTAGCTTGTTTTGTTTTTCTTGTTTTATTGATACTGTGTGACTTTAAATCTTTACTGCACTTAATTTTATTTTATATCAAATATTAGTTAATACTAGTTGATAGTTATTTATTTATTTAATGTACTAAACTAAACAATATCTATTAATAAAGAGGAATTTCTACAAGCTAAAAGCATGAAACACCAGTCAGAAATATGTGAAAGATATCCGAAAAATGTCTGAAACATTATTAGTAAAATATGTGAAAGAAATATTTTAAAATATTCAAAAATCTGGGAAAATGTCTGGAAATTATTAGTGAAATATGTAAAAAATTAATATTTGAAAATATCTGAAAAATCTGTGAAAATGTCTGAAACATATATGTAAAATATCCGAAAAATGTCTGGAAAATATTAATAAAATATGTGAAAACTAAACAAAATAACATCTATTTATAAAGAGGACTTTATACAAGCTAAAACCACGAAACACCATTCAGAAATATGTGAAAATATCTGAAAATGTCTGACAATTATTAGTGAAAAATATCCAAAAAATATTAGTAAAATATGTGAAGAAATGAATGAATGAATGAATGAAAGACTTTATTTCGAACATAAAATAAATAAAAACAGATACAAAATAATAACAAACAAAACAAGAGTTATAGTGTCCGAAAAGGAGTAGGTAGAAGAAAAACTTATATTTCCCTACCTCTTTCTCATTTAACTCATATATCATAGAGTGATAATATAATATAATATAAAAACTATCCCAGATTTATTTACATCCCAAGTTGAATATATGAACAGCATCCCAAGTTTATTTACCTCCCACAAATCCATCCGGAGTTAAAAAGTATATAACCAACCTTTAACACAACTCTTCCTCAACCATATACCTCCCAAAGATATATCTTTCTTGTATAGCTTTTTAAATTGATTTTATTTGTGCTCCCCTTCAACCCATCACCTAACCCATTCCACAAATCCACCCCACAGACTGAAATACACATACTCTTCTTTTTTGTACGAACAGAATGCTTTTTAAAATTAAATTTTCCTCTTAAATTATAACCTCCCTCCCTGTCACAAAACATTTTTTTAATATTGCCCGGAAGTGAATTATGTCTTGCTTTAAACATAATTATTGCGGTTTTAAATTTGACCAAATCCATACATTTCAATGCATGTGACTTTAAAAACAGTGTGTTGGTGTGTTCCCTATATCCCACATTATTTACTATCCTGATTGCTCTCTTCTGTAGTATGCATAATGGTTGTAAGTTGCTTTTATAAGTGTTACCCCACTTCCACACAGTAATTCAGATATGGTGATACAAGTGAAGCATACAGAATGTGCAGTGATTTATGGTCCAGTGTGTCTTGTTTTCCCTAAAATAGTAAAAAATATCCAAAAAATACGTGAAAAATGTCTAAAAAATATGTGAAAAATATCAGTAAAAATATGTGAAAACTTACAACAAAATAACATCTTTACATCGTAGTAAAGAGGACTTTCTGTGAAAGACCATTCAGACAAACAGAGTAATCCTCTCACATCTGACTGGACACAATCTGCTCTGTGGCAGCAGGTTAGAGTATAATTAATGAATAATAATAGATAGAATTAATTAATTCTTTATTATGCGATCAGGTGAGGCTGACCCTGCAGCTCTGTTCTGGAGGTCAGAGGTCACCGGGGTCTCAGGGAGTCCAGGTGACGACCCTGACGGCGGTCTGAGCGGCCCGCCGGATGTCCTGGTCCTCCTCCTCCGCCTCGCTCCTCCTCAGCAGCCGGGGGAGCTGCTCCAGCAGGAGGCGGCGGCCCTCCGGAGCTTCAGCCAGCGCCGTCAGAGCCCTCAGGGAGTACAGGACCAGAGCCTTCCTCCTCCTCCTCCTCCTCTTCCTCTCCTCCTCCTCCTCCTCCTCCTCCTCTTTGTTGTTGGACACCAGGTCGAGCAGGATGGGGATGACGTTCAGATCCAGACACTGATGCTTACCTGCAATCAAACTCTGTTACCTGATTGGTCAGGAGGAGTCACATGGTGCGTTTAAGGTTCAGACAGAAGACAAACTCTCATCATCATCATAACTGTGGAGGACGGAACTTGCCAAAATTAAAAATAAATGAATAAATAAATAAGTGACTCAATAAATAAATAAATATGTCATTAAATGTTGAAAAATAATATTAAAAATAAATAAATTAATTGATAAAATTAGACATAAATTGATATTTCTGTTTTAATTTGCCTCTTTATTTATCTTTGTATTAATTCCCTTATTTATTTACTCTTCTGTTTAATTTTCCCTTTTATTTAATCAATTTAATTAATTATTTGTTTCATTTATTCATGTCTTTATTTTTATTATTATTTTGCAATTATTTATTGACAGGTTTTGTTCCTCGGCTTCTTCTCCAGACCAACAGCAGCCGAGGCTCATGGGTATTGTAGTATTTAGAGACAGAGTAAAACCAGAAACAAACAGGAAGTGAGAACATGAACCTGTGGTGATGATCACGGTGTACATGATGACTCCTGCAGCGTTGGCCTGAACCTCCACGTCTTCGTCCTTCAGCAGGTGGACCAGGACGGGAAGTAAATCCTCCTCGCACACCCGCCGCCTCCCCTCCTCACAGACACTGGAACAGCACACAACAGGCTGTTAGTTGGACCATTTTTTAATGTGATGCCTTAGTTTCATGGAGAAACAACAATCAATAACAATTAATAAAATCAAATTGATTTCCAACATATCGCTCAGCGTTAAAGTGCTTTTGTTCTGCTGAGGAGAGGCGGTTAACTTTCCCTGGTTGAGCTCTTAAAAACATCAACAGTGGACAGATAACGTGGTGTAAACACTGAAACTAGTGCTGAAGTTAGTATTGAATGAAGTGAGGTGGTATGAGGTACTCATCCATCGCTTAGTTTGTCTGTATGGAGGACGGAGCCTGCCAAAATCAAAAATATATGAATAAATAAATGAATGACTCGATAAATAAATAAATAAATATGTCATTAAATGTAGCAAAAATAATATTACAAATAAATGTAGCCATTAATTAATTGATAAAATGTGACATAAATTGATATTTCTGTTTTAATTTGATTCCTTATTTATTATCCTTATATTGATTGCCTTATTTATTTACTCATGTATTTATTTTTATATATTTTTAAATGTATTTTATTTTTGCATTTATCTTTTATTTATCTACTTATTTACAGCCCCCTCATTTGCATAATGAGGCAGAATGCATAAAGAGACATGTATAAAGAAAGGAATACAGTAATAAATAAGTTTAGGGAAATAAATAAGGGGTGAAACGCAGGAATAAATAAATGAAAATATAATAAAAATAAATATAAAATTTATAAAAAATAATAAATGCAAAAATAAATAAATGCATAAAATAATTTATAAAAATAAATACATCAATAAATAAAAGGGCAAATTAAACTGAAGACTAAATAAATAAGGGAATTAATACAAAGATAAATAAATAAAGAAGAAACATCAATTTATGTCACATTTTATCAATTAATTAAGGCTACATTTATTTTAATATTATTTTTGCTACATTTAATGACATATTTATTTATTTATTGAGTAATTAATTAATTATTTTTTTATTTTGGCAGGTTCCGTCCTCCATATGTTTGTGTTCACACAATAACACAAACAAACTGATCGGTGCAGCGGTAGACCAGCAACTCCTGTGTTCTGAGAGGTTAAATGACTGTTTTTGTGAATGGAGTCTGGTGGCTTTGAAGAGAGGATAGATAACGGCTTGAGTTCCCCGTCGGAAAGGGCTGTCTGACAGCGAGGTAAAGAGGTGAATATATTCTCTATAGCGTACACTTAAACAGATATAGATGTTTTAAGGTGTTTAAAATGTGTTTAGCTGCTGCCCCCGTCCACAGCAGGACATTACTTTGCTCCCTACTCCATCTACTGCAGTAATACACTGACTATGGAGGAGTCCCTCATTCAGTTAAACAGTATAAAGCAGAGCGTGGTGGTTAACCTGAGGGCCATCATGGCTGCTGCCGCCTCTCTGCGGATGTCCGGGGAGCGGTGGGAGAGTTTTTGGCCCAGCAGCACGACGCCGTCAGAGGCCAGAGCCGGCAGAGCGTCCAGCCTGGAGCAGGTGCTGAGGGTGGAGAGGAGCAGCACCTGCACCTCCTCCTCCTCCTCTTCCTCCTGCTCCTCTTCCTCTCTGAGCTTCAGCATCAGTTTAGGAACCAGAGTCAAGAGAGCTTCTGCACCTGCAGTCAAATAATCTCAGTTCAGACAAATTTATTGGGAGGAAAGTTAGATTATGACCCAAACTGTCTGTTACATATGGAGGACGGAACCTGATAAAATCAAAAAATAAATAAGTTTAGGGAAATAAATAATGGGTGAAATGCAAAGGGAAAATCATGCAGGAATAAATAAATAAATACATAAAT
>NC_133800.1:37270219-37342719 GCF_043250625.1 Sebastes fasciatus
AAATAAATAACATTTCCTCACCAATTTCACTCATCACATCTTTTTGCCTGTCAACCATCCACAATAAACATACACCCTGTCACCTAAATAAAAAAATAAATTAAAAAAAACTGTTGTTTTATGTGTGCGCCATTCCTTTTTTTCCCCCTCTCTCTCTTTTCTAAACCTCTCCCCTTACCAATACCTCATTCCCCACACACCTCGCACAATCGTTGCTCTGGTCTCCACCATCATAACCAATGGGATTTTGAATGTTTTGTATATTTTAAAAATTCATTTATTTATTTATCTTTTTCTTCTTAGTAATTTGTTTGTATGATTGTTGATATTATTATTGTCTTAGTATAAACTGTGCTGTTTGTTGTTATTATTATTTTCTTAGTATAAACTGTGCTGCTATACTATACTATTATTATCATTGCTATATCATATAGATTATCAATCAATTATTATTGCATAATGGATGTCCAACTTATTAGTATATTAGATCACTATCTATGATTTCACTCCCTTCAAACAATATTAGCACGCATATATGAGTTTCTATTCTTGTTTTATTTTTTACTTTTCTCTTAATGATAGTAATAATGATATTATTATTATTAATATTATTATTATTATTATTACAATTGATTAATTGGTTGCTGTTTCAATACTTGATTAATTGGTTTATTTGGTTCTTTTCTTTCCTCTCCATTTGTCATTATTATTACAATTACCATTATTACTAATTTACTAATGAACAAATTAATTAAGTGGCTTATTTATTGATCTACTACTAATGGCACTATGACTATAGGTATTATCAATATTATTATTATTGATGCTGCTATTGCTCCTGTTATTATTGTTATTGTTATTATTATTACTATTATTATAGCTATTACTGACATGCCTATTGTCATGGTTATGGTTATTACCATTACTATTTGTATTATTATTACTATTATACTATTATCATTATTCCACTCAGGTATTATTTTTAACATGAATGTATTTTACTTGTTTATTTATTAATACTAATTTTTTTTCTTCAACTATTATAATCTTACTTGTGTTGTTGTTTTTTCTCTCTTCTCTCTTTATGATTATATTATATTCTTTATTAATATTACAAATTACCTCTATTAGTATTAGCATTATTATCATTAGCATTATTATTCTTTTTTAATTTTTTAATTTTAGTATTACTGTGGTTATTCTTATTAGTATACTGTCTACTCGTTTACCACTATTATTACTACTATGTTTTCACTACCTTCAGACAATATCAACATGCATATATGTATTTCTATTTTGATTTTTGTCTTCTTCGTTTATTATTATAATTTTTATTATTGTGATTATTATTATTATTATTGTGTGTGTGTGTGTGTGTGTATGTATATGTATATATATGTGTATGTACATATATATATATTATTATTATTATTATTATTATTAGTAACCATTATTATTATTACTACTATTACAATGAATCAATGGGATGGTTAGATGGTGGATGGATTGGTTAATTAATTGATTTATTTAAATATTTACTGGATAATTTATTTACTTTACTTATCATTGTTATTATAATAATCACATGTAAAAAACAGCATTGCTTGCAAAAATACATTGCACCAACAATACTTCACTATATCCGTCTGGCATAACACCCCCCACCCCGTCTCCCCCTCTCTCCCCCCATCACCCTCCCTGTGTCTGCGTGGGTTTTCTCTTGGTGCTCAGGTTTCTCCCAGTCCAAGTTATGCATGAGGCTAATTGGACACTCTAAATTACCATTAAATATAAAAAAAAATATTTGGGGGTAATTTAGAGTATTAAAAAACTTCAATCAATAGTATTTCAGTAAGGGGATTCTCCTGGTGCTCAGGTTTCTCCCACAAAGTATATATTACAAATAATAACAATAAATAAAATAAAACTTAATTAAAAATCAAATAAACAGTCAAATGATTTCAATATGTGTGCCTCTCTGAATACATGTATACAGTATAAATACAACTTGATGACATTATGGTGTCTATAAAGCAGAAGTACTGGTATCTGTTTACGTTGTGAACACTGAAGCTGATCAATAAATCGATCAATGTTACTAATAAAAGATGCTCCGAATAGTATTTCATTGTCTGGTTAACAACATGAGCCGGTTCTGTAATAAACAATGATACCATGTGACCTTTATGACTGACGGGCTCATGTTTATTTTTAATATTAGCATTATTTGCCGGTAATTATTAAGCTGTCGTTCCGTTATTATTAACAGACAGTTGTAAACTACTCAAACATCTTTTCTCTCTGAATGTGAATCACTGGTGTCGAATACATGAAGCTCACAGCACACAGGTGGACAGGCAGAGAGACAAACATCTGGAACAGGAGTTTATTCAGATGTTTTCGCTCATTGTGTGAGTTGACTACGAGTTGATCACTAACATCCTTCTCTACTACATTCTCATGACATCACATTGTGATGTCATCACATGCGCTGGAACGGTACAGGCTACGGTCACAACAACAGCAGCTGAAAACGGCTCCTTTGTTTTTACATTTTTCGTAGCTATTTCATCACTAAATTCACTTCTGGGAATGTTTGATGTTTGAGGTGAGAAATCAACTGTGCAGATTTGAAATATTGACAGTTTTACGATATTAGATGGTGAATCGAACATTTGCTCCAACGTTTTCGGAGTTTAGAAGTTCTTTTAGAGGCCGGTCTTGAGACTCGGGGCTGAGCGAGGGGCCGAGGGGCCGAGGGGCTGAGGCTGCCTGGGGCCCGCCGCAGCAGCACGACCGCTAGTTAGCTAATTAGCTTGCTAATTCCACCGTGCTTTAATGCTACACTGGTTACAGAAAATGAGCCAAACAAAGTCCCTCATCTGGCGATAGCACTGTGCTTTCCTACGCTGTGACCAGAGTGTGTGGATGAAGCATTAAGTCTCCGGCTCTCTGTGCTTCGTAATGTTACCGCTACACTGCTCGCTTTAGTCCTTACCGCTAAACTTAGTCTACTTTTCAGTTTATACCGAAGTCAGCCCGCTTCAACTGTCACTATGGCAACGGTACACAAATTAGCAACAAAGCCGACGCACTGCACCCATCAGGACACTTGATTGGGCAGTTTTTCACCCTGTTTTAATTGGACTGGACGGGTAAAAATGGTTTAGGGTGGCCCCCATCAGGCACAACTAGACCACATTGTCAACCATCACACCAAATCTGAAGTTCCTAAGTTAAATAGTGTCAGAGTTCTGCTCCTGAAACAAAAGTGTGACACGTGAACGGACGGAGGGATGGACACGCGGAGCGCTATATATACCCCCGACCACATTGTTGCAGAGATATGATAACAAAATAATAAGTTCACTTAAACTATTCATTTGAATCTTTAACTCCCAGGAAAGAAAACAGTGTTCGTCCTTCCGGTGTGAACTCGACACAACGCAACAAAGGCGCCACTGCTCTCTGAAACCCGTTATTTCCAGCGGTTTACGTCGGCACCGCGACGGCTTTTCGCTGCATCGAGCAAAGCCCAACTTTGGGTGCTGCACGCTGTGGCGAGCGAAGCTCAAATATGAGCTCAAACGGCGCTGTGTCACGAGCATGGACAGCTCTCTTCCGCCGGCAAACGGCATTTGGTGTAGCTCTACTGTCGTCCGGGTGGAAACAGTAAAGATCATACACACTGTTCAGTTCCAGAAACAGGCTGAGATAACCAAAAGGAAAAAAAGTGAACAGAGGGTGATGGAAAACGGGAGGGTTAGAAAGTATGTTTTTTTCGCCCTTTCGGCTCACAAAGTGTGGACGTGAACGAGAGGCGAACCAAATGCGTGACTGTGCCTGAGAACGTAGACTAAAGCTGTTGCCCCTAGCAACAGAAAGGCAATGAAAAGGTCTATAAATCTGCTCAAATTAAACCAATTAAAATGTGAGAAAATGAACTCTTTATTCATCTTGTCTTCAAAGAGACACACTGATGGTAACAAAACGAGGAGGAAGAGGGACGGCGTGTTAAACAGAAACAAAGGAAGCACGCCGTCCACTCGGAAATAACAGAAACTACACCATGAGCTGTGAGCTGGAGATGTTGGGAGGGGTCAGAAGCAGGTCTCTGAGGTCACAACAATGACAAGAAACCCTTCAAAAAAAACAATTCACAAAGCTTCATGTAGTTTGGATTCTGCCTGACTGACCTCATATTTAAAATTAATTTAAAAAAGAAAAACAAGTCATTTCTATGTGTCTATTTCTTCTTCTTCTTGCTCTTCTTTCCTCCCTCGCCCTGCTGAGAGCTGGTCTCTCCTCCTCCACTCTTCTGGGTCCGAGTCTTCAGTTTAGGGATCATCTCCGCTACGTAAAACATCACGTCTTTACCTGGAAGAATAAAAACATCACGTCTTTACCTGAAAGAAAACATTTATTCCACAGATAGTTATAATATGTGTTAAGTTAAATTCATTATTTTAGAAGACTTTAAAAGGTCTTATTGATAACATTTTTATGGAGACAAATCATCTCGTGGCTGAACGTTATCAACAGCACCTTTAAATCAGTGATTTATTTGATGGCATTTGGCCTTTGACCCCTCAAAAAACGGCCAGCACCACTGACCAGGTGGCCTCAGCCCCTAAACCGATGAAACTCCAGGCAGGTCTGGACGGTTTGTTAACATCACATGAAGTCACACCTGGTGCGCAGCGTGTCGGTTGGACTTACGGGAGGTGAATTTGTCCTGACAGAAGCTGCCGTCCGCCTGCTTCACCTGAACTCTGACACGACCTCTGAACTGGACGTCCCGGTTCCACTCTCTGGGGTGCATCTTGTTCTGGGAAACACACACAGAAATATAAATATCTGTTGTCATCTTCACACAGTGATTTTCTCTTCTTAGTTTTTCTCTTTACCTCCACGTAGACGTTCACCCCAGCAGCCGTCAGCACGTCTCTGATCTCAGCGCAGGACGGGTTCTCCACCGCCTGCAGACACACAACACCAGTTGCTTATTTACTACAAGTTACACGAAATGTACGCTCTAGCGCTTTCCTCCTGGACAGAACGGATATGACGTCACGTTACTCAGACTACACGTAGACTCAAATGAAGCAGATATATCGATTCTGACATTAAAACATCTATTTAGAAATCGTAAAAGAGAAATTGCGATACATATGTGAATCAATGTGTTTTCCCAGCCGCTAACAACGAGCAGCTTGTTGATGGTGAAACGTGATGATAACAGTGGAGAGTAATAGAACCTTCTCTGAGGGGATCCTTCGTCCTTCAGCCAGCGTCTTCTTACTGTTGATGTAGATCGGATAGACGCAGATGAACCTGAAACAAACGATTCATTAGTTTAGGTGATTGAAAAAATAGTTTGCAGATTATTACATGATGAAAATAATCATAGTAGAAAGTTTCTATTGAGCTTCCACTTTAATCCCTTCTCCTTTCAGTTAATTGAGTTTACTGTAGAGCTCTACTGACTTTAAGCAGCTGATGAACACTGGTCTGTCTGAATGACTGAATGAATGAATGAATGAATGAATGACTGAATGAATGAATGAATGAATGAAGAGCTACTGTAACTGACTCTGCTAATAATAAATAAATCCATTGCTAAACTCTTGACTGACATGTTAACCTAATGTACACTCAACATAATCCCCTTGTCCTCCATCGTCTTCAGCCATAAACACCAATAACACACATCTGGGATCGATATAAATATTGAGGATTAAAGGACCTTTAATACACGTCATGCTAGAGGAGTTACACCAGCAGACCAGACTCCATGTAAATATAGACCACTTTTACATCTGACACAGTTTCTGCAGAAGGCTTTATTATATTCAACACAATACAAACGGTGATTGTAAAGTGGTTTAGTGGTTAACAGGTTTATTAACATTAACATTGAACTGGTTTTACCAGCAGTTAGCTAACATTACTCCCACAATCCCTCATTCTCCTCACCGCTGAGGGTTCAACCAGAAACCAGAAAGAGTGTTTTATTGTTGGATTAAGATTTAAAATCAGAGTTAAATGTGTGCCGAATTGAAGAGTGACCCTTCAGGATGGACATTTTTGCTCCAGTAATGATTAAAGAGTCAGTCAGGTTACTGGAAACAAGAGTTAACCTTAAATCCATGAATCTGCTAGAGGAGTTCTGTTAGCTGTAGCTCAGCTAGGCTAACAGGCTAACAGAGAGAAGACTCACCTCTCTTTATCAGCGGGGTTCTGAGTCAGATGAGCCATGTTGGCTCGGCTCGGTTCGGTTCGGTTGTTCTTCTGACTGCTGATGGTCCAGTCTGGGCTGATACAGTCACTAACGACACGGTGTGACCGCCGTTAAACCGCCGTTAAACCGCCGTTAAACCGGACACGGAGCCGTGCTACACATGTTGACAAAGTCCTCTTCTTCTTCTTTGGTGTTTATTGTTGGTTGGTTAACCAGCTTCTAGGCGCATTACCGCCTCCTACTGGGCTGGAGGTGGAGCAGGAAAAAAATTAATTAAAAAAGAATAATAAAATAAATTTAAAAAACAAAAAATAAAAATAAATAAAAATAAAAATGTATAATTATTAATAATAATAACAATAATAATGATACTAATAATAATTAAATTATCTCCATTATTCTTGTAGCCCTTAAGTAATTAATTAGAAGATTGTGTACTTTCTTAGATGTCTTTTCTAGCAGATTGTAATATTTCCATCATCTACTTCTGATATCAATTCCCTTCTTTCTTTGTCATATTTGTTGCCCTCTATAAGAACATGCTTGACAGGTCGGCTACACATGCAGCCACTGACTGATGACAGAGTCTTCTTCTTCTTCTTTGGTGTTTATTGGCGGTTGGCAAACAACGATTTGGTGCATTACCGCCACCTACTGGTCTGGAGTGTCGATCATTCGGGCTAATAATTACTACATTCAAAAAAACAACCAAAAAAAAACAACCTCATATTTTTGAAATCATATTAATTTAATCCTGAAATAATGTTCTATAACAAACATTCATTCTTGCCGAAGTCTATTAAACTCCTCAACAATTCGTAACATAAAGCTATCATAATGACTGCAATATGTTAAATAGGGACAGTGTAACAAATACTTACTGTGTTAGCCGATGCATCTTGTTTTTTTGCACTATCCCTTTTGCTGCTGTACACTGCAAATCTCCCCACTGCGGGACTAATAAAGGAATATCTGATCTGATCTTATCTTATTGAAGTAGTACACTTACAAGTATACTACTAGTACATTGATATTAGTATACTTATTACATAAAGTTTACTTGGGAATATACTTTAAGTATACTTCAAGTTTACTTCATAAAGTAAACTTGAAGTATACTTTTGCAAGGGTTTGTTATTTGCCTTTAAAAAGAGATCTGTTTTTTAACATGCATGTAATGAGTCATTAACGGTGGAAAGCAACATGAAAAAACATAAACTGCTTGTAATTATAAAGAGTATTGTATAGGTATCGATATCGGCAATCCTGCCCCTATATTATCAGATCGAAACCTAATTGTGCAGTATCGCCCATCCTTATTAGGAACTTGTTAACAAATAAGGTCAAAGAGGTGTCCTTTAAGTTGATCCACAGATTCTATCCAGTGAAACATTTCTTACAGAAGTTAAAGAGTGACATAGATGTAAATTGTTCCTTCTGTGAATCTTATCCTGAAACTTGCTCTCATTTATTCTGGTCCTGTAAATTTACATGTGAATTGTGGAAAGATGTCAATAATTTTATACTTGTTAACATTTTCTCAGATTTTGCTCTGTACTATGGAAATATTATATTGGTTGCTATGGTTACAGTGACAATTAAAGAGTACCTATTATACTTATTTTCAGGTGCATACTTATATGTTGGCCTGGAATTTGTAACTTTGCAGACCTTTAACATGCACACAAAACTACATAACGCACTAATGGAAAAAGCACAAAAGCATAATAAGTGCTCTTTGAAGCTTTAGTTACTAGTTACTTAATCTATTTATAATTTGTATCAATAAACAACATATTATTATTAGGACCGTCATAGTTTAGTGTTTTTGCAGTTAGTATACAAGACATCAACATACAATACTGACAGGACATAATATGTTGGCAATCAAACTGTGACTTTAGAATATCACCACCAATTCAACTTAATAAAGCTAAATTTTCCTTTTTGGTTTGTTTTCTGAGACGTACCTGGAGCTGTTTCACCACCGTCCACAATTAGTGGGAATTATTTCCAGCAGCTCCTACATTTCCTGTGTGCGTTGCATTGATTGGTGTCAATCAACTCAATAAAATCAAGCATTTTTTGGTAGAAAAAAATCTAACAAACTTGAAAAAAGAGCAACATAGATAGAACGCAAACTGCAGGTCCAAAAGCCCAAAAAATGTAAATCACTTTTTATTTATTTATTAGCATAAACATTAAGTTTGTGTTTAAAACACTTTACAGTTTGTTTGTTTTTGCAATTGCTAAAACACAGTTTCTGAAACAAGAGCCCTTTTTGTCAAAACTCAACACACAAAATACAGAATATTTTATATCTTTTGCAAAAGCAAACACTTTGTTAATTTAACAACTTTTCACACAAACACCTAATAAATAGCTCTTCCCACGTGACAACTGCACACTGGTGTGCACAATATAAAACACTATTATCTAGTCATTGGCATTTCCATGTGTAGCATGCTGTGCATAAACTGTAGACTATGAGCACAAATGCAATGGGTTTATTCTCAATACTCATAACAGTATGACTCTCTCTCTCTAAAATCATCCTCCATTGTTGTACACACCAAAGAGCGAACTGAATCCTATTTATAGTGTTCAAGCTCTGGTTTCTAAGTGATCTAATTGATTACAGGTGTTTTCACAGGTGCATTCTGGGTGCAGGTGATTGATAATTGAGTGTAGGTATTTCAATGTTGCAAACAACATACACAGGTTTTTAGTTTTGAATGATGTGTCCAATGTATCAATCTAATTTGGATGCCAATCTAACACCTAATGTACACCAAAACACACAACTATGTTTAAGCCTTGATAACATAAGCAACATAAAAAACAACTCAACCAGTAGAACATCAAATAATCCAAGCTATCCCCATTTAGCAAGTCAAGACAAAGGAAACAACACAACTTTAACCTTAGCAAGTATTCAGCTTTGCTATTGTAATTCATAACAATTACATTGTAACTGTCAGCCTATACCAGAGGAAGGGCTCTCTTACCTTAAGGACACCAAGCAGACACCCTGCAGAGATGAGCAAGACAGGACTTTGGTTGGAATGTACAGGATACAATCCAGTTTTATTGGTTTTTAAAGATAATATGAAGATTACAGGGTACATGAATATAATGATACAAAAAGGAACAAAAACACCCACTAAAATCTCAAAAGATCCTCAAAAGCTTCAAAAAGCCCAAAAGAAAACGTCAAAAATCCCCTCAGAGTCAAAAAAGCCCCCTATAATCTGTTGTCTCCCCTTATTTATACTTTTTTACTCCGGATCCATGTATGGTTAACAACCTAAACATCAACAAACTATTGGATACGTAACACCTTTAGCAAAGGAAACTTTCTTACATATGTTTTGCCAACCAGTGAATATAAAAGCACACAGGATTACATATTGAAGAATGAAAGAAAATCAACTACTTGTTATCACTATTAAATGAGCACAAAGACATATGGGATTATATATGTGTAATAAAATCATATCTGAGACTAAATCACTCTAAGCTCAATGAAAGGAAAGAAATCATACCGATTCACCTCAGTTTCACAACAATGTTTCCAAGTATTTCTGTAATTTTCAATTGGTTAGTCAATTAAAGTTAAATAGATAAATGCTCAATCAAAGCAAAAATAAAACTTTTTTTTTTTTAGCTTTTCGTTACGGGTATCCAACATACAATATGTCAGGTACTGTAACTCATGGAGCCTCTTCCATTATTCTTTCAGGGACAGGGCCTACAGAGGTTCACAGGGTTCCACCACAGTCCGGACTTCTCCCACGTTGACGCCTTTGTAGGTCCCGGTGATGGACGTCCACTTGGTCTTCCCATTTCTGTAGGTGCGTTTGAGGCATGCAGTGTAAGGGATGTCTGCCCCGTACTTGTACGCCACCATACTGACACTGCAGGAGTGTTTTGGTGGGACTTTGCACTCAACAGCAACAGAGTGGGTGTTTGACTCGGTATGACTGGTCCCCTTGGACAACTGGAGGCCTATCGCCGCGCTAAACCCAACAGTTGCAGAGGCAATACTTGGGATTCCAGCAGTGATGCTAGTCGTGACGCCCGCTTTCATAGAAAAGCTGGTGTCCCACCTTTGCTCGTCTTGGGTTGTCTTTGAGAGGGTGGCTGTCTGTGTCACTAGATTGTTGCTATTGTTGGTGATGGCAGACTTGGTCAAGATCTCTGGGGGATACTTAATGATATTAGGATGATTAGTTTTATACTTTACATCAGTTATGTGCTCGCTGGTTACATCTTGGTTAAAGGTCAGAACCTGGTAGTTCTTGTATTCATACTCTTTACCTCCCCAGGCATGGTAGAAGTTCTTATATTTAACATGTACCTTCCCAAGACCATACTTGTTCTTCCCAACATACATGTCATTGGGGGAGGTGTAGACTGCATTTGCAGGCACTGAACCGTAGGAGCCATTCTTCCATTCCAAACACTCAAAGTCATCTTTGTTCACCAGGATCTCAAATGTGGAGCGACGGAGCTCTTCGCCTGCATAGGAGTAGTGGCAGTAAGGATCCAGGTTAGGGTTGAAGAAGCCGGGCTCGTCCCCATATTTGGCAACGTAGTCGGTGCGTTTTTCGTATCCGTTATAGATTGAAACCGCTCCGTTGGGAATAGAGCCTTTAAAGGTCTCCCATTTCAGGTTGGTTTCTTCAAGGGTCACTTTGAGAAAGCACAGATAGGAACAATGTTAAGTATAAACCAAATGACATCACTAATCAATCGATGTATTCCCAAAGCTTTTTGAAAATAGACAAAATGAGAATGAATGGTTTATAGGGCAAAACAAAAACTTGCCAATGGAAAGCGAAAAAGCAAAACATTTATCTCGGAATTATATTTAAATCACATATCAAATTGTGATGAGCAACTGTAACTAGACATGGAGGTCTGTCAAGCTCTGGATTTCTACACATGTTGAAGCGCTGTGCATACACTTTAAAACTAATTTAAAGAGTTTGGAAAAAGTGTTAGGAATGGACTAATCTGTGTGTTTAACTCCTCCTGGGGGACCCCGAGGCGTTCCCAGGCTAAACGAGATATGTAACCTCTCCAGCGTGTTCCAGCACTCTTACCAGTTGTGCGTGCCTGGAAAACCTCCAAAGGGAGGCATCCAGAAGGCATCCTGATCAGATGCCCGAACCACCTCAGCTGGCCCCTTTCGACGGGAAGGAGCAGCTATACTCCGAGCTCCCTCCGGATGTCTGAGCTCCTCACCCTATCTCTAAGGCTGAGCCCAGCCACCCTACGGAGGAAGCTCATTTCAGCCGTTTTGTATCCGCGATTTAATTCTTTCGGTCACTACCCAAAGCTCATGACCATAGAAGAGGGTTGGAATGTAGATGGACTGGTAAATCAAGGGCTTTGCCTTCCGGATCAGCTCCCTCTTCACCACAACAGTCCGGTACAGCGCCCGCATAACTGCAGACGCTGCACCAAACCGCCTGTCCATCTTCCACTCCTTTTTTCCCCTCACTCGTGAACAAGACCCCGAGATACTTAAACTCCCTCGCTTGGAGCAAAGACTCACTCCCCACCCGGAGGGAGCAATCCACCGGTTTCCGGCAGAGAACCATGGCCTCAGACTTGGAGATACTGACTCTCATCCCGACCGCTTCACACACGGCTGCAAACCGCCCCAGTGCGTGCTGCAGGTCACAGTCTGATGAAGCCAACAGAACCACATCCTCTGCAAAGGGCAGAGACGCAATTCTGAGGTCCCCAAACTGGACACTCTCCTCCCCCCGGCTGCGCCTTGAGGTCCTGTCCATGAAAATCACAAACAGGATTGGCGACAAGGGAAAACCCTGGCGGAGGCCAACACCCACTGAAAACGTGTTTGATTTTGTGCCGAGTATACGGACGCAGCTCTCACTTTGGTTATACAAGGACTGGATGGCTCGTAACAGCTACCCCGGTACCCCATATTCCCGCAGTACCCCCCACAGGACTCCATGGGGGACACTGTCGTAAGCCTTTTCCAAGACCAGAAAACACAAGTAGACTGGATAGGCAAACTCCCATGACCCGTCCAACAGCCCCGCAAGAGTAAAGAGCCGGTCCACTGTTCCACGGCCAGGACGGAATCCACATTGCTCCTCCTGGATCTGAGGTTCGACAATCGGTTGGAGTCTCCTTTCTAGCACCCTAAAATAAACTTTCCCGGGGAGGCTGAGCAGTGTGATACCCCGATAATTGGAGCACACCCTCCGGTCCCCCTTTTTGAAAATGGGAATCACCACCCCGGTCTGTCATTCCACAGGTACTATCCCCAACCTGCACGGGACACTGAAAAGGTGTGTCAAACAAGACAGTTGAACAATGTCCAGAGCCTTAAGCATCTCAGAGCGAATCTCATCTACCCTCGGCACCTTGCCACTGAGGAGCTTTTTGACTACCTCAGCGACCTCTGCCAAGAATATTGACAAGCCTTCCCCCGAGTCTTCAAACCCTGCCTCTTCTACAGAGAACGTGTTGGTCGGGTTCAGGAGTTCCTGGAAGTCGCTTTCCACCACTCGACAATATCCCCCATTCTGGGTCAGCAGTTCTCCTCCCCTGCTGCACACAGCCTGAGTCACCCTTTCTGAGTCCTCTAACGGTTTTCCAGAACCTCCTTGAGGCCAACCCAAAGTCCTTCTCCATGATCTCCCTGAACTCCTCCCACACCCGGGTTTTTGCTTTGGCGACCGCCGCAGCTGCAGCCCTTCTGGCCAACCGGTACCTGTCAGCTGTTTCTGGGGTCCTCAGCCTATCCCGGGATGCACGAAAAATTCTTCCGGAGGTGGGAGTTGAAGACCTCGTGGACAGGGACCTCCACCAGACGTTCCCAGTTCACCCTCACTACACGTTTAGGGTTACCAGGTCTGTCCGGCAGCCTCCCCCGCCATATGATCCAACTCACCACCAGGAGGTGATCAGTTGACAGCTCTGCTCCTCTCTGCACCCGAGTGTCCAAGACATACGGCCACAGATCTGATGATACGACCACAAAGTCGATCATCGATCGTGGAGGTGAGCCTAACTATATCTAGTTGTTACTGCTCCACCACCCGCACCAGATCCAGTTCCTTCCCTGCCAGAGGGGTGACGTTCCACGTTCCAAAAGTCAGTCTGCGATGCCGGGAATCAGAACGCCTAATAACCCCGCCCTCGACTGCCGCCCGGCTCGCAGTGTACCCGACCCCGATGCCTATCCTTGCAGGTGGTGGGCCCACAGGGTGACGGCACCATGTAGTTGTTTCGGGCTGTGCCTGGAACGGGGTCACACCTGGAGCGAGGTTATACCTGGAGCGGGGTTTCACCTGGATCTGGATGTCTCCGGTATTGTGGCTGCATCTGCTACCGCGTCCGGTGCCTGCTTGACACCAACTGCTACCATCATTAATTAACTACGTCTGTACGAAGGACTACCAATGCTAACGAGGGACTACCAACACTTAGTGACAAAGTGGCAGCCTGGAGAATGAGACTTCTCGGTCACTGCCAAAGACATCAAGAACTCGCAGCAAGCATGCTGATGCTGCGGGAACCAACGCACGGGCATCGATCACAGGGACGTCCCACACCGACATACATGGACGTACTGAGGAGAGATGCTGGACAGTGCTGGCGAGCTAGCCAGATGTGTGGTGGACTGAGACAGCTGGAAGCTCCGCTTGAAAGCCCGTCTGAGGACGACCCAATGATATCAATTCCGATAGTTGTACTATCACTCTTTCCATCCACCACTATTGGTTTTGTGTTATCAGTCCTACTTGTATTAGTTATTACAGCTGCTAGGCTATTATTGTGGCTGCTTCCCTCTCTCCTCTCTCTCTCTCTCTCTCTCTCTCTCTCTCTCTCTCTCTCTCTCTCTCTCTCTCTCTCTCTCTTTACCTATCTATCCCCCCAGCCGGTCTCGGCAGATGGCCGCCCGCCTGAGCCCGGTTCTGCTCCAGGTTTCTTCCCAGTAATCGGGGAGTTTTCCTGGCCACAGTGCGCTTGGTGGATCTTGTTGGGTCTCTAAACTATGGTGTACGGTCATAGACCTGCTCTATATATAAAGCGTCTTGAGATAACTTCTGTTGTGATTTGACGATATACAAAAATAATTTAATTTAATTGAATTGAATTGAAAAGAAACATCAGCATGGAAATATCATACTGTAATGACAGTTTCACTTTACCTGGTCTAGCCATCGTCAGCAACACTCAGCTTCAGCTGCAGATGAAACACAGAACAGAAGTATTGTTATGTAAAATATCAGATCATCAAATGTTGAGCTACTCAGACTGCTAAAAGGCAGTGTTTGTTTTAAAGAACACGAGCACAGAAAAACAAGACTTTGATCATGTGAAAGACGAGCATCTTTAGATTGTCTCCTCATGGGAAATCGTTTTTTGCAGTTGATCACTAATTATAATTTCAAGCAGTGTTGAAATGATTGCTTTCTAATTATGTGAATGGTCGTAAAATGTTTGTATAAATTAACTTTCTCCTAGTAACCTAGAGCTACTGAACTACACATTTTCAAGTTTTTAAGTGGTTGAAATTTATGAGAAGCACTCACCATCGGCTGACAGGGTTCCATGAAATAAGTAAAAGCGAAAGCAAAGTTATGAGGCACACAACAACTTCTGACTTGGGTTACGAGGCTGGTATAAATACTGCAGAGGCTGAATAAGGAACTTTGGGAAAAAGGCCAGTTGGCACTCATCAGCCGTGCACACTCATCCCTCACAAGGCGGAAAGGGCAGCACCTCAGAGACACAGAAGAGGAAAAAAACAACAACCTACCACTGCATGAACACTGGTCCGATTACATATTTTTGTGCTATTTCAAATTCAGATGAAGACATGAAGGAAGTTTTTACTGACGAGCTTCATTCTATGTTGTTCAATCCCATTATGCTTCATGCAAACGTCTACTTGCTGCAGCCCGCCATGAACATCGTCGCACACCAAACTTTTGATAGCATTCGGATGATCCAGCACTAATACTTCACTCACTATAAGAAACATCTGCTGAGTTTCATTTGATATATGCAGCAAGTAGGCAGATGGCCAGTGTTGGGCAATTTAAATGTAAATATGTGATCAGTTATTTGTTATTTACTTTATTTATGGCTTCCCCAAAAATACTTACATTAATTTCCTAATTATGCAGAAGAACTGGTTACATACCAATTACATAACGTTCTGCTACCCAGACCAGCTCCATCAAAATGTGCTCTTCTTAATATAATTGTGTCTCATCTGAAATCTTTATGCTCACACTTCAACCTTCAAGATGTTATTAACCCTAAAGACAGTAGACTCAATAACCTGTTACTATCCAACACTGCAAGTGACACTTTGGTTTTATCTTTCTTTTTATCTCTTTATCTTATTTCTGAATATTTCACGAACAACAATCTTTCATACCACTGTCATGCTGCTGTTTCTGACTGTAACATGCATGTTGATTGAATATTTGAGTGATTGTGACACAGATTTAGTTTACATGTCAGTTTATTTTATAACTTTTGTAACTATATAACAATGAAATATGAAATGTGTTATTTTCATACTGTTTTGGCATACAGCCTAGTATAACCGGTGCCCCCTTCCAGTGTGAATAAAGCACTGGAAAACGGCTGTTCTGCAACCTCTGACCTAGGTTTCGAATGGACCTCCAAAAATCTACAAGTAGACCGTCTCAGCCTGCTCGGGGAGGCAGGAGTTCAGCAAGGCTTAAAAACACCAACTGCTGATGTATTGCTTATTTCAGGTCTTTCATTTTAGTATGCTACAGAAATGTGTATGCAATAGGTGTTGGGAGACTGGAAGTACTCCTGGAGTTTTTAAGGTCCATCCTGGAGGAGGAACCCTATGTCGGTTGGGAACCTCGCTCGGTTATGAAGGGCAGCTTCAGGACCCTGGCACCATCACCCCTAATTTGGATGCCAATCTAACACCTAATGTACACCAAAACACGCAACTATGTTTAAGCCTTGATAACATAAGCAACATAAAACACAACTCAACCAGTAGAACATCAAATAATCCAAGCTATCCCCATTTAGCAAGTCAAGACAAAGTGAACAGCACAACTTTAACCTTAGCAAGTATTCAGCTTTGCTATTGTAATTCATAACAATTACATTTTAACTGTCAGCCTATACCAGGGGAAGGGCTCTCTTACCTTACCTTAAGGACACCAAGCAGATACCCTCAGAGATGAGCAAGACAGGACTTTGGTTGGAATGTACAGAATACAATCCAGTTTTATTGGTTTTTAAAGATAATATGAAGATTACAGGGTACATGAATATAATGATACAAAAAGGAACAAAAACACCCACTAAAATCTCAAAAGATCCTCAAAAGCTTCAAAAAGCCCAAAAGAAAACGTCAAAAATCCCCTCAGAGTCAAAAAAGCCCCCTATAATCTGTTGTCTCCCCTTATTTATACTTTTTTACTCCGGATCCATGTATGGTTAACAACCTAAACATCAACAAACTATTAGATACGTAACACCTTTAGCAAAGAAAACTTTCTTACATATTCTTACCAGCCAGTGAATATAAAAGCACACAGGATTACATATTGAAGAATGAAAAAAAAATCAACTACTTGTTATCACTATTAAATGAGCACAAAGACATATGGGATTATATATGTGTAATAAAATCATATCTGAGACTAAATCACTCTAAGCTCAATGAAAGGAAAGAAATCATACCGATTCACCTCAGTTTCACAACAATGTTTCCAAGTATTTCTGTAATTTTCAATTGGTTAGTCAATTAAAGTTAAATAGATAAATGCTCAATCAAAGCAAAAATAAAACTTTTTTTTTTTTAGCTTTTCGTTACGGGTATCCAACATACAATATGTCAGGTACTGTAACTCATGGAGCCTCTTCCATTATTCTTTCAGGGACAGGGCCTACAGAGGTTGACAGGGATCCACCTCAGTCCAGACTTCTCCCACGCTGATGCCTTTGTAGGTCCCGGTGATGGACGTCGACCTGGTCCCCCCGTTCCTGTAGGTGCGTTTGAGGCGTGCAGTGTAAGGGATGTCTGCGCTGTACCTATACCCCACCATACTGACACTGCAGTAGTGCTTTGGTGGGACTTTGCACTCAACAGCAACAGAGTGGGTGGTTGACTTGGTATGAGTGGTCCCCTTCGTGGACTCGAGGGTTGTCTCCGCGCTAAACTCAACATCTGCAGAGACAATATTTGGGATTCCAGCAGTGATTCTAGTCGTGACGCCCGCTTTCATAGAAAAGCTGGTGTCCCACCTTTGCTCCACTTTGTTTTCGTATGAGAGGGTGGCTGTCTGTGTCACTGGCTGGTTGCTATTGTTGGTGATTTTAGACTTGGTCAAGATCTCTGGAGAATGCTTAATGATCGTAGGATTAGTTTTGTACTTGACATCACATATGTGCTCGCTGGTTACATCTGGGGTAAAGGTCAGAACCTGGTAGTCCTTGTATTCATACTCTTTACCTCCCCAGGCATGGTAGAAGTTCTCATATCTAGCATGTACCTTCCCAAGACCATACTTGTTCTTCCCAACATGCCTTTCATTGTGGGAGGCGTATACTGCATTTGGAGGCACTGAACCGTGGGAGCCAACTTTCCATTCCAAAGACTCAAAGTCATCTTTGTTCACCAGGATCTCAAATGTGGAGC
Organism: Sebastes fasciatus; assembly: GCF_043250625.1. NCBI lineage: Eukaryota > Metazoa > Chordata > Actinopteri > Perciformes > Sebastidae > Sebastes > Sebastes fasciatus. Next base: position 37,288,156 of record NC_133800.1, read on the forward strand.
TACGAAGCTCTTTGCCTGCACGGGAGTAGTGGCAGTAATGATCCAGGTCAGGGCAGAAGAAGCCGGGCTGGTCCTCATATTTGGCAACGTAGTCGGTGCGGTTTTCGTAATCGTTGTAGATTGAAACCGCTCCGTTGGGGATAGAGCCGTTAAAGGTCTCCCATTTCAGGTTGGATTCTTCAAGGGTCACTTTGAGAAAGCAAAGATAGGAACAATGTTAAGTATAAACCAAATGACATCACTAATCAATCGATGTATTCCCAAAGCTTTTTGAAAATAGACAAAATGGGAATGAATGCTTTATAGGGAAAAATAAAAACTTGCCAATGGAGAGCGAAAAAGCAAAACATTTATCTCGGAATTATATTTAAATCACTTATTGTCATGAATTTTAGAAGTTGCCAAACTGACCAAATGCTAAACCCCTCGCCCAAACAGTGATAATCCAATCATAGCTTAGCAACCGTAACTAGGCATGGAGGTCTGTCACGCTCTGGATTTCTACATATGTTGAAGCGCTGTGCATACACTGTAAAATAATTTGAAGAGTTTGGAAAAAGTGTTAGGAATGGACTCATCTGAGTGTTTAACTGCTCTAACATGAGCTGCAATGTTTAGCATGTCAAGCTAACTAGTGATAGTGTTACTTAGGAGCATAGCATTTAGCTAACTAATAGTTTGTGGAGTTACAGGTAGCCTTAAACGAAGAGGTTCTCTATTGTATCAAGACTATCTCTCCAGCCTACATATTCCATATGTATGGGGAATGACCCCACTGGGTCAGGTGACGTGGATACTTTTTTTAAGACACACCGGCACTGCCAGCCACGCCTAGACGCAAATCTATAAAGCGCATGCGTTGGCGTGGGATCATTGCCATTTTGATCTCCATTTTGGAGCAGGCGCAGTCCGTGTGATCAGAGAAAGAAGAAAGTGAAAAAGCTAAACCAAACCAGAATACTGAATCAGAGTTACAGCATCGAGTCCACTTACTTGGTGTAAGGAGCGGGAGTCTGTCTTTGGCAGCCCTCCCTGGACTGCTGTTGTCCCTGTCTGGTAACCGTGTCTCCGGTGCGCTGTGTGGCGGCTTATCCGGTTGACCGGGGTACCGGGGCTTTCAGGACGTATTGCGAGAGTCGCTAACGCGTCCAGAGGCAGTTTGTCTGCTGTGTCGTTAAGTCGGCTACAGCAGCGAACGTTGACCGTTGTGTGTGTGTGTGTGTGTGTTCTTATCCTGCTCCCGCGGGTACGGAGCACATAGGTCTGTGTCTACACGCTGTAGTCGCAGAAAGCATTGTTAAGAGAGGTTTCGGACTCCTCTCCTGCCCGCTTGAGAGATGTTATGGGGTTGCCAGAGCGGGTAGTCACAACCCTCCAAGGGGCTTGGGCGCCCTCAACTAGGGTAGCCTACTCCTATCGGTGGGGGGTGTTCCTGTCAAGGTGTGAGGCACACCAGGTGGACCCTTTTGCCTATACAGCTCATGACATCCTGCGATTTTTGCGGGAACAGTTGGATGCAGGGAAGTCCTCCACCACCCTCAGAGGTATAGTGGCTGCTATTGAGGCTGCTCGGGTTGAGGAGCTCAGACTCCCCGAGAGCTGCTGTGTTCTGATCTTGCAGTTCCTCAAAGGGGTTCATAGGCTTACAGCTCATAGTAGAGGGCCAGCTGTGCTCCTCTGAGATTTGGACCGCGTCCTGGGGGCATTGCAGCACCCCCCTTTTGAGCCTATTGAATCTGCAGAGCTGAAATGGCTGTCACTTAAAACAGCCTTCCTTCTGACAGTGACCTCTGCAAAGAGAGTGGGGGAGCTGCAGGCTCTATCTATTCATGAAAGCTGCTGCAGGTTTCTGCTGAATGGTGCAGGGAGTAATCCTTCGCCCTAATCAAGCTTTGCTCCCTAAAATACTCTCTGAAATGCACATAGGCGAGTCAGTTGAGCTTTGCCCTTTCTACTCCCCTCAAGAGAGGGGAGTAGAAAGGGCAAATGGCAGAGGCTACTAAGGTGCCAACTTTGCCCATCAGGATCTAATCTAAATACTCATTCACACACTGATGGCTATGCCTTCGGGAGCAATTTGGGGTTAAGTGTCTTGCTCAAGGACACATCGACATGTGACCCGGAGCAGCCGGGGATCAAACCACCGACCTTACGATTGGTGGACAACCTGTTCTACTCTCTGAGCCACAGCCGCCCTCAGACAAACTGACCAGTTGTTTGTTTGTTTCAAACCGGAGTGCTTGGGTAGGCCATTGTCAAAGTCAAGGTTGTCACTTTGGATTGTTGAGACAATCCAGCAGGCTTACAAGGAGACGGATGGGCCGTTGCTACCGGGGGTGCATGCGCACTCGACACAAGGTGTAGCGACCTCATGGGCACTGTGGCGGGGTGCCTCTCTAGACGAGATTTGCACAGCAGCCACATGGTCAGCTCTATCTACCTTCACCAGATTCTACCGCTTAAATGTTGCATCCGGGACCTCCTTTGGTGAGTCGGTGCTAGGTGCAACCCGGATGTGACTTGATCTTACCCGCCCATAGGGCTGGGCCGTCTTTATCAGGTACCCCTGTTGGGGCGATAAGTGTATCCCCTCAGTCAGCTTAGCGTTTTGCGGGCTGACCTGGCCTTCCTACCGGCAGAGGCCTTGGCGTCTGGCAGGGCCTGTTAACCGGTTGGAGTGTAAATAGTGTACATTTGTAAATAGTTTGTTTGTTGGGGTGTACATAATTATTGGGCTGCACCGTCTCCTATCGGTGTGTCTTACAGAGTTCCCCATACATATAGAATATGTAGGCTGGAGAGATAGTTTCGATACGATAGAGAACGTTAGGTTACTGTGTAACCTTTGTTCTCTGAGTGAGAGACGATCTCTCCGGCATGAGGCCGCTCGGAGACATGTTACGATCAAATCTAGCAATAATCCAACGTCAACGCATGCGCTTTATAGACTTGCGTCTAGGCGTGGCCGGCAGTGCCGGTGTGTCTTAAAAAAGTATCCACGTCACCTGACCCAGGCGGGTCATTCCCCATACATATGGAATATGTAGGCTGGAGAGATAGTCTTGATGCGATAGAGAACAAAGGTTACACAGTAACCAAACGTTCACGACCATATCCACGGTGTAGTATTTTCTCTACTGTGTGTGGATTTAAAAAAGTATAAGAGGTAGATACAACTTGAATGTAAGCACTAAAGTCCTTAAAGAGATGAATATTTTGATAGTTGAACTGTTTCTGTAGCTGAAAGTATGCAGAAGTAGTTAGAGTCCAAAAGATGTACAGAAGAAATAGAAGAAGAAGTGGAAGAATAAAGATTTGGGTAACATACTGTGAACTCTGTATTACAGCATTCACACAATGAGTCTTGTTGAATATGTGACCAAAGAAGTCCTAATATGATAAAAAACTGTTTTCATAATAGATTTGTTGAGAAGATCAAAGGATTTTTGCTCAAAATGTTCCTATGTCAGCGTAAAATAAAATAATTTAAAAAAGAATGCCATGGAAAAATCAGAAGATTGTCATTGTAATCAAAACATAATTGACGTAATCAAAATAATTTCAAATATTTTTTAATGCCTGTTTTATTTTTCAGTGGAACTTTTTCAATGCCAATCTTTCCTTTTTCAGTTCAAGTTCTGTTTTCATGCCAACATTTACTGTCACTCTTCTAGTTCCATAGGATTTCTTTTTTCCCCTCTATTTTCATAATTTGTTTACTCACTACATTTTTTGTAAAAGCAATTTCTATTCATTCCATTTTAAGTGACGTATAAATGAGGACACATGGGAAAGAAACAGCAGCATGGAAACATCATACTGTGACAACAGTTTCACTTTACCTTGACTAGCCATCGTCAGCAGCACTCACAGCTTCAGCTGCAGATGAAACACAGAACAGAAGCATTGTTATTTAAACTAGAAAATGCATTTCCTGCTGAAAATGCGTGGGAATGCTGACAGCTGAAATTTATTGCAAAGCATTGCTGAAAATGCAGAAATGTGAAATGACTTGCTTAAAAATGTTAAAGCTCAAATGCATTGCACGGCACTGCTGAAAAACCTAGAAGTTGAAATGTACAACTGGCAGAGTTGGAAGCTGAACTGCATTACCTAAAGAAGCTAAGAGCTGAAATGCATTGCTAGAAAAGCTGAACGCTAAACTGTAATACTGTCAAAAGTTGTAAATTAGAATTTTCCTGAATAGGTGGAGAGACGAAATGCTTTGACAGATGAACTGCATTGTTAAACACAAAGAGAGACAGAGAGAGGGAGAGAGAGAGTAGTATTTGGGTGGAATAAACCTTTAAAACTACAAGTCGTTTTGTATGCCACCATGCTTCGGCAAAGCCGATCAACGAAAACTCAGGATTTGAATATCTTTTCATCCGTAAGGTCTTTAGATGGTCCTGACCAAATTTCAAGTGCATGGGCCCTAATTATGGCCCTGATCCATTGAGTTCTCAGAATGAAACTGATAGGAAAAGGCCATATGCCTTAAAATCCTGAGTGTGTGTGCGTGTATGTGTGTGTGTGTGTGTATGTGTGTATGTTAATCAGCCTGCACTGATTGGCTAATGTGAATCAGCTGTCTGTCTAGCAGCAATCAAAGGTTGCCGTGGTGATGGCCACTGCTAAGTACCCTCAGTGAGACAGTTTATATTAGGAGTTAACCGGAGACATACATGTCATAAAAGTGCTTCTCGGACAATAAACGTGACTCCTATCGCTTAGATTTTTGATGAGACGAGTAAGGACTCTCTGATGAACATATAGTACGAAATTTGTGTGTGTAGTGTCAAAAATGTGACCTCAGCAGCAGTTTCAAAAACTAGTAACTTTTACTCTCTTCCAAAATGTTTTTGTCAAATTTAACATAGGTCCCTATGGGAGAGTAGCCTGGAGTTGCTGTCACTTCCAGGCATTTATCGCCAAATGTGTAAGTCCGACTGATTCCATAGCTATGTGACTGCGACCAGCACAAAATTTCCTACAATTTAATACAAATTGTATCTATGAAGAATTAAAATTGTGTGCGAGGGAGCAATTTGTTTGGAAAATTTTCAAAAGATTTTAAAGCTTTCCTACCATCTAGCTGTGATGTCACGAGCTCTAGCTTTTAACATTCCATCCAATACACACCCATTATAAAATCTGAAATGGTCTGAAAATGTTATAAAACGTAAACTGTAATAAATGAATCAAAAAGTGGAATCATAGCTTAATAGGTCAAAGACTTGTAACCCATTTGAAGTTTAAATGAAGTCTGTAGCTGAAAGTATGCAGAAGCAGTAGCATTTCAAAGTGGAGTAGGTTCAAGAGGATTTGAAGATTTTCTCTATTGAGTTACATTGTAAAAAAAATGTGGAAAAGCTTAATATTTAAAAAAGTATAAATAGTTGAAACAAGCCAAGATATAGCACTAATGTCCTTAAAGAGCTGAATATTGTGATAGTTGAATGGTTTCTGTAGCTGAAAGAATGCAGAAGTAGTTAGAGTCCAAAAAACGTACGGAACTAGAAAATGCATTTCCTGCTGAAAATGCGTGGGAATGCTGACAGCTGAAATTTATTGCAAAGCAGTGCTGAAAATGCAGAAATGTGAAATGACTTGCTTAAAAATATTAAAGGTCAAATGCATTACATTGCACTGCTGAAAACCCTAGAAGATGAAATGTACAACTGGCAGAGTTGGAAGCTGAACTGCATTAGCTAAAGAAGCTAAGAGCTGAAATACATTGCTAGAAAAGCTGGAAGCTAAACTGTAATACTGTCAAAAGTGATCAATTTGAATTTTCCTGAACAGGCGGAAAGAAAAAATGCTTTGTATGTATATCAGACAGATGAACTGCATTGCTAAACACAAAAAGAGACAGCGAGAGAGAGAGAGTCGTATTTGGGTGAAATAAACCTTTAAAACTATAAGTGCTTGGACAGAAATAGTATTTTCACTGAATGAACCTTTAAAATCTATAAGTTGTTACACAGAAAGTGGTATTTGGGTGGAAAGTTGCAGTAGGAGTTGTAGTAATAGTAGTAGTAGTAGTTGAGGCAGTAGGAACAGCTGCAGGAGCAGTAGTAATAGTAGCAGTAGTGGTAGCAGTAACATCGCTGGTAGTAGTAGTAGTAGTAGCAGTAACAGTAGTAGTAATAGTAGTAGCAAAAGCAGTAGTAGCTATAGTAGTAGTAATCGTAGTAGTAGCAATAGTAGTAGTAGCAGCAACAGCAGTAGTAGCAGCAACAGCAGTATCAATAGTAATAGTAGTAGTAGCAAAAGCAGTAATAGTAGTAGCAGCAACAGCAGTAGTAGTAGTAAAAGCAGTAGTAGCAGCAACAGCAGTAGTAATAGTTGTAGTATTAATAGCAAAAGCAGTAGTAGTAATAGTAGTAGTAGTATTAATAGCAAAAGCAGTAGTAGTATTGGAAGGCATTGAAACTAGGAGGTCACATTTTTGACACTACAGACCCAAATGTTTCACCATTTGTTCATCAGAGACTCCTAACTGGTCTCATGAACAATCTAAGCGATAGGAGTCACGGTTTCTGTCATAGAAGCACTTTTATGACATGTACGTCTCTGGTTAACTCCTATTATAAACTGCCCCACTGCAGCAGTGGCCACACACACACACACACACACACACACACACACACACACACACACACACACACACACACACACACACACACACACACACACACACACACACACAACTGTATCCATTTCAGTGAGCCAGCATGCTCTAAACCAGGCTTCAATGGATCAGGGCCATAATTAATGTTATTAATTACACCTGTGATTAAAAGCCTCCAACTCTCATTGTATGATAACAGGAAACTAGGTATTCACCTAGTTTTCAAAATAAAGTCCCTCAACTCTTACTGTATGTTAACAGGAAACTAAACACTCCTCACGGCCCCCCAATCACCATGGCAACCACTGACAGACACGCATGCAGCGAAAGGGTCTACAGTGATGACCTCACTATGGACCTCAGACAGTCTGAATCTGCCCCCCCCCTCCACCCGTACCACCCCTAGCCCCCACCCATCCCCCCGGCACCCGGCACACTGGTCAAAATTTCTTGTGTAATAACAAATTCACACAAACTCAATAGGGTTGAAACACCAAATACGTGCACTTAAAGCATTTAAATCACCACAATAATGATAATAATACTTTGTTTATATAGCAACCCACCTCAGTAGAAGAGATGTGTCCAGGGCAAGCTTCAGTCCTTTAATGCAGGAGTTTCTTTTCAATGCTTCTCCTGGGCGCACTTCACGTCCCTGTGTGTGATAAAGGAGACCCTGCAGTGCAGACCTCCCCTTTATATTCTGCTGGGTGAGCCAACTTTTACTTTGGAGCATGTGGTTTCTCGGAAACGAAGTTCCTGTTTTCAGCAAACTGCTCCATAAAACTTGATCAAACCCTTCCCCAGGCCCTTGGGAGAGAGTTGGCTCAAACAAAAACAACACCCACCCAAAAAAGGAATGCCTGTCTACAGTACGCCCTACTGATAATGGCTGAAATAAAAATCAAACCCACCTCAGATGGTAGTGTTCCCCGCTGTGCTGCAGGATTAGCACAGTTAAGTTGTTGGGAAATCAATGTTGAGGCCATACCAATAACAATGTTGATCACACATTTTCCTCAAATGATTAAAGTGGCAGTAGGTAGTATATTTTTGGCATCATTGGGCAAAAATTCCATAATAACCTTTCATAGAAATACAAAATAATGGATAAACCTGTTAGAGAATTAATTTCTTAGGAAAGTTTTTGAGTTTTTATATTGTTTTGTGTTTCTGCTGATTAGAAAGCCATTTACAACTGCCCCAATAACAATTCAGTGCAAAGTTCTGAACATTCTATCAGATACAAACTGCACAAAGTTACGTTTATTCTGATAAGAAATGTTGTTATTGTTGTTATTCATGTAATATATAATTTAATAAGTTATAAGGGCATTTGCAGAGGCATTCAGAATTTGCCCTATTGCAACTTTAGATGTCAAAGGTCAAATTCTGTTGTCCTCAGTGTCATGAAAATGTGATCCATTGGAATGCATTGAAAATCGATGTGAAGAGTGCTCAAAAACACTCCTCTTTGGGGCCAAACAGAGTCGCCATACTTTAACATAGAAATGTGATTAAAAGTTTAAACGGGTCACGAGACTTGGGACTTTATTTGGCCAAATGGACATTTTTTGATAGCTGGCACGGTTTTCACGAAATTGCAGTTTACGTTTTGTGAAATTTTCAGACCGTTTCAGATTTTATAATGGGTGTGTATTGCGTGGGTCGTTAAGGGCTAGAGCACGTGATGTCAGAGCTAGAGTGGAGCACAGCTTAAAAATCTTTTGAAAATTATCCGAACAAATTGCTCTGTAGCCCACAACGTCCACTCCTCATACATACCATTGGCAAACAGCATGTTCTTGGTGTTGATTTGAGATTATGTGTATTCCTGAGTTTATCCTGTTTATTCAACTACAGTGTTTACAGAGAAGGATGTCCCAAATATGTTTTCCTTTCATTTTGTTCTGGCCCTTGATCCAACAGGGCAAAAAAACATGAATCGTAAATGATAAAATCGAAAGATAATGCCGAACAAAAAAAACATCAGCACATAAAGCTGATCTTTTCCTTTATATAATAATAAAAAAAACCTAAGGAGTGGTTAACCTATGACAGATAACAGTAAAGACAGCTTTGTTCTTTTACTGCACCAATAATGAGCCAAACTGTTTTTTGCTGAGTTTGCAACTGTCCTGTCAAAATGAAACTGTTTCCACCAGCTTTAACACATACAATATGTAAACAGTAAGTCCATGATCATTGAGCTAATTGTATACAATATGATATAAAACACACAGTCATGTAAAGACGTAAATAGCATTATTAACTACAATATAAGAAGTACAAGTGTTACGACCTGGCTCAGGTGGCAATAACAAAAAAGTGAACAAATTAAAGGACTGACTGACTGATTTTATTGATTTCTACTTCTACCCCAATATTTAATGGTCGAAGTTGAAGCCCAGACAAAGTGAGAGTACATATTTGTTTTTGATTCAGCAGTAAGGCAGTTATATAACCCTGGAAACGTTGGACTGGTTTTTAAATCTGATGGTGAGTATTGCTCATTCATTTCAACCAGTTATGTTGACTCATTTGCAAATGTGTACTTTAGGTAGTAGAAAGTGAACTTACTTATGCAAGAAATTATTTACTGCCACTCAACTAATTAAAAACAATCATTTCAACACTACTTAAAATTTGTATTATTTCAGATTCATGAACAGACAATTCAATGATCACAGTCATGTTTTTCTGTGCTCATGTTCTTTAAAACAAACACTTTGAGACTTGTAGCTGTGTCAGTAGTTTAACATTTGATGTTCTGATATTTTCACCAAAGCTGGATTTTAAGGTTGGTTTAATGCTATAAAACTGGTGGGAGGTAACAGAGATTTTGCTCTTTTGAGTCCACGATTTGTCACCTGGTTTGGAGTCGACTTGAAGATCTTTCCCTTTTATGGTCATGTTTATTTCTTCCTCATTATATGAAACTATAATGAGCTGTCTTACTGGATTTTACACCCACTGTTGAACTTCCTTAATTTCTTCCTATATCAGTATACTGTACACAGACTATATTGTGCCGTTGACAGGTGTTTCTGCTCGACTCCACAGAGATTATTTAATCCAACAGTTGTGTCTGTCTGCAGGTTTTGGTGAAAGAAATTCTGAAAGAAAAGTCTGAAAAAAGTCTGAAAAAAGAGATCTGAAAAATGTCGGATAAAAAAGACTGAAAAAAAAGATCTGAAAAATGTCCGAAAAAAAAGTCTGAAAAAAAGATCTGAAAAAAGTCGGACAAAAAAGACTGAAAAAAAAGATCTGAAAAAATGTCTGAAAAAAAAGTCTGAAAAAAAAGATCTGAAAAAATGTTGGACAAAAAAGTCTGAACAATGTCCAAAACAAAAGATCTAAAAAAGACTGAAAAAAAAGTCTGAAAAATGTCCGAAACAAAAGATCTGAAAAACGTTGACAAAAAGATGTGAAAAAAAAGATCTGAAAAAATGTCGGAAAAAAAAGATCTGAAAAAATGTCGGAAAAAAAAGTCTGAAAAATGTCCGAAACAAAAGATCTGAAAAATGTCGGACAAAAAAGTCTGAAAAAAAAATCTGAAAAAATGTCGGATAAAAAAGACTGAAAAAAAAGATCTGGAAAATGTAGGACAAAAAAGTCTGAAAAAAAAGATCTGAAAAAATGTCTGAAAAAAAAGTCTGAAAAATGTCCGAAACAAAAGATCTGACAAATGTCAGAAAAAAAAGTCAGAAAAAAAAGATCTGAAAAAATTTCGGATAAAAAAGACTGAAAAAAAAGTCTGAAAAATGTCCGAAACAAAAGATCTGAAAAACGTTGACAAAAAGATGTGAAAAAAAAGATCTGAAAAAATGTTGGACAAAAAAGTCTGAACAATGTCCAAAACAAAAGATCTAAAAAAGACTGAAAAAAAAGTCTGAAAAATGTCCGAAACAAAAGATCTGAAAAATGTCGGACAAAAAAGTCTGAAAAAAAAATCTGAAAAAATGTCGGATAAAAAAGACTGAAAAAAAAGATCTGGAAAATGTAGGACAAAAAAGTCTGAAAAAAAAGATCTGAAAAAAAGTCTGAAAAAAAGATCTGAAAAAAGTCGGACAAAAAAGACTGAAAAAAAAGATCTGAAAAAATGTCTGAAAAAAAAGTCTGAAAAAAAAGATCTGAAAAAATGTTGGACAAAAAAGTCTGAACAATGTCCAAAACAAAAGATCTAAAAAAGACTGAAAAAAAAGTCTGAAAAATGTCCGAAACAAAAGATCTGAAAAACGTTGACAAAAAGATGTGAAAAAAAAGATCTGAAAAAATGTCGGAAAAAAAAGATCTGAAAAAATGTCGGAAAAAAAAGTCTGAAAAATGTCCGAAACAAAAGATCTGAAAAATGTCGGACAAAAAAGTCTGAAAAAAAAATCTGAAAAAATGTCGGATAAAAAAGACTGAAAAAAAAGATCTGGAAAATGTAGGACAAAAAAGTCTGAAAAAAAAGATCTGAAAAAATGTCTGAAAAAAAAGTCTGAAAAATGTCCGAAACAAAAGATCTGAAAAACGTTGACAAAAAGATCTGAAAAAATTTCGGATAAAAAAGACTGAAAAAAAAGATCTGAAAAATTTCAGAAAAAAAAGTTCAAAAAATGTCGGACAAAAAAGTCTAAAAAAAAAGTCTGAAAAATGTCCGAAACAAAAGATCTGAAAAACGTTGACAAAAAGATGTGAAAAAAAAGATCTGAAAAAATGTCTGAAAAAAGATCTGAAAAATGTCCGAAACAAAAGATCTGAAAAATGTCGGACAAAAAAGTCTGAAAAATGTCCGAAACAAAAGATCTGGAAAATGTAGGGCAAAAAAGTCTGAAAAACAAGATCTAAAAAATGTCGGACAAAAAAGTCTGAAAAAAAAGATCTGAAAAAATGTCTGAAAAAAAAGTCTGAAAAATGTCCGAAACAAAAGATCCGAAAAATGTCGGACAAAAAAGTCTGAAAAATGTCCGAAACAAAAGATCTGGAAAATGTAGGACAAAAAAGTCTGAAAAACAAGATCTAAAAAATGTCGGACAAAAAAGTCTGAAAAAAAAGATCTGAAAAAATGTCTGAAAAAAAAGTCTGAAAAATGTCCAAAACAAAAGATCTGAAAAACGTTGACAAAAAGATGTGAAAAAATTTCGGATAAAAAAGACTGAAAAAAAAGATCTGAAAAATGTCCGAAAAAAAAGTTCAAAAAATGTCGGACAAAAAAGTCTAAAAAAAAAGTCTGAAAAATGTCCGAAACAAAAGATCTGAAAAACGTTGACAAAAAGATGTGAAAAAAAAGATCTGAAAAAATGTCTGAAAAAAAAGATCTGAAAAAATGTCTGAAAAAAAAGTCTGAAAAATGTCCGAAACAAAAGATCTGAAAAATGTAGGACAAAAAAGTCTGAAAAACAAGATCTAAAAAATGTCGGACAAAAAAGTCTGAAAAAAAAGTCTGAAAAATGTCCGAAACAAAAGATCTGAAAAACGTTGACAAAAAGATGTGAAAAAAAAGATGGTGAAAAGATAAAAGGTTAAAGAGGTGAAATTTAAGTTGATTCACAGATTCTATCCAGTGAAACATTTCTTACAGAAGTTAAAGAGTGACATAGATATAAATTGCACATTCACAAATGTAAATTTACCAAAAAAAAGCCTAATTTCTTTGTATTTATGAAAGAAATGGAATTATATCTGTCAACATTTCTTCCTCACAAAACAAAAAAGCAATGAAAACATATCTTTAAAGTTTTTAAGTGAAATTATTGTCATACTCTCGCGTGGTCTTTTTCCTATTTATTTATTAATTCTCATTGTTGTTGTTTTTTTATTTGATGTTGGTTTTGTTTAATTTCTGTTGTCCTTTTATGTTTGTCACAGCTCTATGTTTATGTTTTCGCTATGCTTCTTCTGTATGTAAATGTTTTTTTATGTTTTCTGCTGTTACTATGGATACTGTCATTTTGAAATAAAAAAACACAAACGTTATGATGTAAAAAAAAAAAAAATTATTCAAAAAAGCTCAATAAAGTTGTGAAAAAAGAAGAAGAAGAAGAAAAAAAGAGAACAGCTTGCCTCTTCCGGCTCCGGCCTGAGTCAACGCTGCTCATTGGCTGTGCTTTTCTGTTGATCCCGCCCACTGTACCCGGCTGTTACCCGATTGGACAACGACGTGTAGCGTCACTAATGCGTCACTACAGCCTCCTCTCTCTCTGATTGGCTGGAACCATTTGGCGGGACTAAAAGCTGCGGGTTCAAACCAAACCACAACATCTCCAACTTCTCCCTTCAGCAGAGCAGCAGCTAGCAGCTAACAGCTAACAGCTAACAGCTAACAGCAGCAGCTTCATTGGTTCTGTGCCGGTGTAAAGCTCACATTGTCAGGATGGATGTCCATCAAGATGACGACAACGTTGCGGAGATTTCCGACAAACTGGATAAGTGAGTAAAGATCACGATGATGTCACGAATGGCTAGTTAGTATCAGTGCTAACTGTTAGCATCAGTGCTAACGCCACTACAACTACATGACTGACAGTGTAGCCTCGTCATGCTAACATGCTAACAGTGAATACTACAACATATGTACGAACAAACGTCTAAATATGTAACGTGATGTTACAGTGGTAGAAGAGAGCCTATATTTTTATTTATTTGACCTTTATTTAACCAGGTAAAATCAATTGAGAACCAATTCTCATTTACAATATAATATCTGTCGTTTAAAATATCGCTACTCCAACATTAAAAGTTCTGAATTCATAAAGTTACATCACTAACAGTATTATCAGCAACATGTACTTAAAGGGCCCATATTGTAAAAAGTAAGATTCTCATGTCTTTTATAATATAAAGCAGGTTTAAGTGCTTTATAAATACTGTTAAACTATCAAAACACTCAATATACGGAGAAATACACACACAGCACGTATTCAGAAATTGTGCCTTTGAAACAAGCCGTTAGGATTTCTGTCCATTTGTGATGTCACAAATATACAATATTTAGACCATTACAGGGTTTTAAACGTAAACATTCTAAGTGTGTCCCACTTTATTTCCTGTAGCAGTGGATGTAAATGACATCAGCTGACAGGACGTAAACATGGACCCAAGCTGTTGCCTAGCAACGTAATTCTGTTGCAATTCCGTTGAAATGCACTAAAACGGAGCGTTTCAGACAGAGGGTGAATATAGGTTTATTCAGGCAGAGAGTACATGAGGAAAATAAAGTTTCTTTTTTAACATTACAGCATGTAAACATGTTCTAGAAGAAACACAAAATACAACCTGAAAATGAGCACGATATGGGACCTTTTAAAGTATTCAAAGTATAAGTACTACGCAGAATGACTCATTTCACACTGTTGTATTATTATAAACTTCTACATTACTGTGTTTTTATCACGAACTACATGAATACATGTAAAATACTTTAATGTTGTAGTTTATCAATGTGGAGCCAATTTTAGATGCTTTGTATACACGAAGTACCGGAAGTAAACAAGTCGCTGTTACTGCGATGGCATCTCCCTTCAGCTGTCCTAAAGAAGAGACCAATTTCTACTTTTACCGTTACGTTACTTTCTATGTGACGTTACTTTACTTTCTGAGTGACGTTACTTTACTTTCTATGTGACGTTACTTTTGACAACGATGTCTAATAGTTGAGGGTGAACTGCATCATATCATAGGTTATAATCATATGTATTTTAATGTAAAAAGAAGTGTTGGGGAGTACCCTTACCAAAAAGAAGTTTATTCAAGTGTGCTATTAGAATACTTCTTTTAAACCTAAAATAAGAGAGTATGCTTTTAGTTTACTTTTTAGTCTAGAAAAGTCTAAGTATACTTGGCTTATACTGTGTGTGCTTACTTTTTGATAAAGTAGCCTATTTAAGTGTGTGAGAGTTTGTAAATGTATGTTTTGATATGAATTTACTTTAATCTACATGTTTGCATTCTCCGTTCATCGTGGAGGCATGCAAGGAAAACTCATTTTATTTATTTATTTTCAAGTCTCTTTATGTAATACATAAATCATTGGCTAAGTACTATAAGTAAAAGAAGACTTACAAGTATACTTGTATTACTTGCTTCACTTCATAAAGTTGTAGTGCAAAATACACTTAGATGTAAACTAGCTGTGTAATCATAGATTCCTTTTCCTACACTTAAAAGTATACTTTTATTAACAAAGAATTGGGTCCCAAGAAGTATTGAAGTAGCACACTTACAAGTATACTACTAGTACATTGATATTAGTATACTCACTACATAAAGTATACTTGGGAAATATACTTGAACTTTTTTTAAGTACACTTCATAAAATTAACTTGAAGTATACTACTTTTTCGTAAGGGTAGTGAACTACGTGAATGTGAATACTTGTGTACTTTTACTGCTGATACTTTAACTACTTGAAGCTGAGAATACTTGTGTACTTTTACTACTGATACTTTAACTACATGAAGCTGAGAATACTTGTGTACTTTAACTACATGAAGCTGAGAATACTTGTGTACTTTTACTACTGATACTTTAACTACATGAAGCTGAGAATACTTGTGTACTTTTACTACCGATACTTTAACTACATGAAGCTGAGCATACATGTGTACTTTAACTACTGTTACTTTAACTACACAAAGCTGAGAATACTTGTGTACTTTTACTGCTGATACTTTAATTACACAAAGCTGTGAATACTTGTGTACTTTTACTGCTGATACTTTAACTACACGAAGCTGAGAATACTTGTGTACTTTGACTACTGATACTTTAACTACACGAAGCTGTGAATACTTGTGTACTTTTACTACTGATACTTTAACTACACGAAGCTGTGAATACTTGTGTACTTTGACTACTGATACTTTAACTACACGAAGCTGTGAATACTTGTGTACTTTCACTACTGATACTTTAACTACACGAAGCTGTGAATACTTGTGTACTTTCACTACTGATACTTTAACTACACAAAGCTGACAATACTTGTGTACTTTTACTTAAATAAACTTGATTTTTAGATGTTGTATTGATCATTTTAAATCATCGGAGTACTCTTCCTCCACTGCGTAGTTTGGATGAGTGTACCTGTGACGGTTTTTCTAACCCCGAGCTTGTCTCGACAGGTGTTTGTCCGTGGATACAGACGACAAGATGGATGCCTACCACAGGTAACTAAGAAATTAAATATTACAAAAAACAAGATCTTTATCCATGCCACATTGTTCAAAGTGTTTAACTCTTTAATGTTACCTGTGTTCTCCTTTAATTAGCTAACTAAATGATTAACTATCTAATTCGGTTATACTCCCAAGCCGTGGCGCACATGGACCGACTCGGTGGGCTGCTGTCAGCGGCAGCTCCTGGCGGTGTGGACAGGGGGGGCCCCAGTCGTCGCACCGCGGTGTCTGTCGGCTTATAGTTAGTTAATTCGTTAGTTGAAGGAGAACACAGGTGACATTAGGCCGATAATGTCTCTTCTCTTCGGAGAAGTTTTACTTTGTGATGGTAGTTTTGGTATGCTAATGTTAAGCCGGTAGCTAGCTAGCTAGCAGAAGCTTCCGGCAAGTTTCGTAAACAAACGCTGTAACGTGGGCTTCCACCCCAAAAGTTACAGTACTTTCAGAAAGTTCTACCCCACGGTTGGGGTCTTTTGGGGGGGGGAGTAAAAAAGCCCCGTAAAATGTCCCTGGAACTTAATTTAGACCCTGGTCCCTGCGTTCGAAACGCAATGAGTTCCTCAAAAGGTTCTAAGTTCCCGGGGTAACTTCCTGCGGTGGAAACGGGGCTTTATTAATAACCCACTGATGTCCTGTCTTTTTTTTCTTTCAGGTTAATTCAAGATGGTAAAGATGTTGCCAAACAAGGGGACCTAAAGAAAGCGCTGAAGTTGCTCAAACAGGCGTACGACATTCACCAGAGTGAAAAACTTGAAAGGAGGATAAAGAAACTCGAAGAACTTATTGGTCAGATTGACTCGGAGGATGAAGATGAAGACTTTGTCGATGTTAATGGCAGTGGTTTAATGCTTTTCAAAGAGTTATATGACAAGCTTTATGACTACCAGAGAAATGGAGTGGCCTTCCTGTACAGTCTCTACAGAGATGGTCGTAAAGGTGGGATCTTGGCAGATGACATGGGCCTTGGTAAAACCATCCAGGTGATATCGTTCCTCTCTGGCATGTATGACAGCGAGCTGGCTAAGCACACGCTGCTGATCATGCCGACTTCACTCATCACAAACTGGACCAAGGAGTTTGCCAAATGGACTCCCGGCATGAGGGTCAAGGAGTTTCACGGTACCGGCAAAGAGAGGACCAGGAATTTGGAGAAAGTTCAGAGGAGAAGTGGCGTCATCATCACCACATACACTATGCTCCTGAATAACTGGCAGCAGTTGTCATCATACAATGGCAGAGAGTTCACATGGGACTACGTGATCCTGGATGAGGCACACAAGATAAAAAACACATCCGCCAAAACAGCCAAAAGTGCCTCCAACATACCTTCAAAAAACCGAGTTCTTCTCACAGGCACTCCAGTCCAGAACAACCTGAAAGAAATGTGGGCTCTCTATGACTTTGCTTGCCGAGGCACTCTCCTCGGCACAGCTAAAACATTCAAAACAGAGTACGAGAACCCCATCACCCGGGCCAGAGAGAAGGACTCCACTCCGGGGGAAAAAGCCCTCGGGTTTCGGATGTCTGAGAACCTCATGGCCATAATAAAACCCTACTTCCTCCGCAGGACAAAAGCAGAAGTTCAGAAGAACAAAATGAACGGGACACGTCCATGCAAAGAGGAATATTCAAACAACAAGGACAGCCAAGTGCCAAACCCTCCAAAAGACTCTGGAGCAGTCATGCCCACGCTGACGAGAAAGAACGACCTGATCATCTGGACTTACCTGAGCTCTGTTCAGGAAGACATATACAGGCAGTTCATTTCACTGGACCAAATCAAGGAGTTGCTCATGACGACCAAATCGCCTCTAGCTGAACTAAACATAATGAAAAAGTTGTGCGACCACCCAAGACTGCTCTCTGCTGCAGCCATAGCCAAGTTAGGCTTGGATGAAAGTACAGCTGAAAGTCAGCAGAATGACAACATGGAGGCAGACACAGGCAGCATCGCTAACGTTCCTGATGACACCTTGATATCAGAGTCTGGGAAACTCATCTTTCTGTTTGAACTTCTTGAAAGACTCAGAAAGGAAGGACACCGCACGCTGGTCTTCGCTCATTACAGGAAAGTGCTTGACATCATCCAACGCATCCTGGGGAACAGAGGCTTCAAAGTAATGAGACTGGATGGGACAGTAACTCAGATTGCAGAGAGAGAAAGGCTCATCACTCGGTTCCAGACAGACAACAGTTACTCTGTCTTCCTCCTGACCACCCAGGTTGGAGGGGTTGGTATCACTTTGACGGCAGCAAACCGAGTCGTGATCTACGATCCCAGCTGGAACCCAGCAACAGACGCCCAGGCTGTCGACAGGGCGTACCGCATCGGCCAGACGGAAAACGTCATCATCTACCGGCTGATCACCTGCGGCACGGTGGAGGAGAAGATCTACAGACGGCAGGTTTTCAAAGACTCCCTCATCAGGCAGAGTACCGGAGACAAGAAGAACCCTTTTCGGTACTTCAGCAAGCAGGAGTTGAAGGAACTTTTCATCCTGGAGGAGACACGGTCCTCGTCCACACAGCTGCAGCTTCAAGCCCTGCACTCCAGACACCGACGGACAGACCCTGAACTGGACGAGCACATTGCCCACCTCCACGCCATGGAGATGTTTGGGATCTCTGACCACGACCTCATGTTTTCCCTCGACGTCAACCACGACGAGGCCCCGGAGGACCAAGAGGCACACCACTACATTGAAGGCAGGGTCCAGAAGGCCCAGGAGCTGATGAAGGCTGAGTCAGAGTTACAGATGCAGCTGGCGGAGAGCATGACATCAAGCACAGAACCGGCCTGGCTCAGACAACCTCTAGCCGAGAACAACCGAGAGCGGTCTAATGAGAAAAAAACAAGAAATCCAAGACCAAGTCCTTCCTTTCCACAGCATGACCACAACTTCAACGGGTCACCGGTTGTGGTGGAGTTGGACGAGTCTGGTTCTGACAAAGAGAACAGCCAACAGAATCTGAATGGCCGAGTTATTGATCTAACTGCAGATGAGAGTATGTCAGAAGATCAACCTGTCTTGGAAGTAAACCAAGACAAGCTTGCTGAGCAGAACCTGTATTCCCCGAAACACCCATCTGTCAAGCAGGAGAGGAGTTACTTGGAAGTAGAAGACGCCTCCCCTCAGGAGGTGATTGAGGAGTCTTTGGTGATGTCGGAGACCAGTGATGCTGCAGCAGGTGATATGGCTGATGCCTCCCTTCAAGAACTGATGGACAAGTCTGCAATGGAGGACCAAGAGGCCCACCACTACACTGAAGGGAGGGTCCAGAAGGCCCAGGAGCTGATGAACTTCAACGGGTCACCGGTTGTGGTGCAGTTGGACCAATCTGGTTCTGACAAAGAAGATGGCCAACAGAAACCAAGTGACCAAATTGTTGATCTAACTGCAGATGAGAGTATGTCAGAAGATCAACCTGTTGTAGAAGTAAGCCAAGACAAGCTCGCCGAGGAGAACCTGTATTCCCCGAAACACCCGTCTGTTAAGCAGGAGAGGAGTTACTTGGAAGAAGAAGACGCCTCCCATCAGGAGGTGATTGAGGAGTCTTTGGGGACGTCGGAGACCAGTGATGCTGCAGCAGGTGATATGCATGATACCTCCGTTCAAGAGAAGTCTGCGATGTCTGAGGCTGCAGTTGCTTCAGCAGGTGACGGCAGCCTGGCGCACGATACATCAGTTGATGAAGACGTCGTACCCCTGAAGAACAAAAGACTTTCTGTCTTGAAGCTTGATTGGGATGCTGGCAAGGCAGATCCATCATCCAGAGTCAGCACAGAGCTGGAATCCTTTGAAGGCAACTTCAATTTACAACTTGAGGACAGTGACATGTTCTCAGACCACGATGTCCTGGATCATCAGGAGACCGAAGAAGAGGAGAGGAAGCTGCTGTCACAGCTGCAGATGGAGGGAAGTTTCAACGTTCATAAATCCCTTTCTGAGAGACAACATCAAGAAGCACTCAGCCAAAGTCTCAATAACGTCGACGAGTCGATGGATAATTCTATTGTGACTAACAAGAAGAAAAGAGGAGCAGTGATTTATGATAGTGACGAAGACGACGATGATGAGGAGGAGGATAGGAGAGAACTCAACAACTCCTTCCAGGTTCTTGGAGCCTCCACACCTAAATCTGTCCCCGCCCCTCTCCGGTCAAGAAAGAGCGTTGGAGGAAACACCTCCGTGGCCTCAAGCCGGTCCCTCCTTCAGTCCATGATCGAAGACATCGACCAAGATATGGCTGATGAGGATGAGGAAGATGAGGAGTGCTCTGAATCAGCAGATGCCATCGATGAGTCTGGACAGGAAACGAGCAGCAACATGGAGAGGTCAAGCAACATGGAGGAGTCGAGCAGCATGGAGGAGTCGAGCAGCACGCCCGAGCTAGCCTCCGACGAAAAAATGGATCAGTGCACCGCTGATTCAGGAGTCAAGACGAACGGGACGAAGGGTGTCGTCCCGTTCGAGGAGGAGAGCTTCGACTCCCTGGTCACCAGAGGGAAGGAGCACCAAAGCAAAGGGAAGCTGGACGACGCCTTGGACTTCTTCCTGAGAGCTATCGACATCAAACCTGGAGATCCTGAAGTTCAGCTCATGACCATCCAACTGTACCGGAAGCTGAGTCAGAGAAGTTAACAAAGGAACACAGAGGAAGAGGACATATCAGATTTTAATACACATTGATGGTTTGATTTGCACATTTGTTAATAAAAGACGCATTTCCATTAAGACGTTCCTGGTAATTTTAGTCCCGGGACTACTTTTCAAAGAACTAAAAGGGCCTTTTTTAGCCCATTGTTTTCTCACTACGATGGCGTGTACTGCTGCATATATTTACTGCTGCACATTGGATGTTGAGAATGAAATGAGACTAAGAGCGTCTGTTTCCACAGTAAATCATCTGTTGAGTGTTTGATGGATATTTAGATCTAGGGCTGTCAAAGTTAACGCGTTAACACAAATTCATTTTAACGCCACTAATTTCTTTAACGCATTAACGCTATTGATCTTTTTGAGGTTGTAACGGCTCAGTTTTAAAGCTAGAGTGAAGATACTAGTATCATATAAACAATAAAACCTGATGAATCCATCGGTACCAACCATGTCTTACTAGCTGGTCATGAAGGAGGCTAAATAACGCTCCAAACTTGCGCTAAATTTCGTCAATATTATGATTTGAGCATATTGTTTTATACTAAATGCAGTACCTGTGACGGTTTCTGGACAATATCTGTCATTGTTTTGTGATTTCTAAATTGATATATTAATTCTCCCTGCAAAAAAACAAGTTTTCTTTATTGATTAATC
The DNA here is from genome assembly GCF_043250625.1 of Sebastes fasciatus. Lineage (NCBI taxonomy): Eukaryota > Metazoa > Chordata > Actinopteri > Perciformes > Sebastidae > Sebastes > Sebastes fasciatus. The sequence goes on from NC_133800.1 coordinate 37,309,266, forward strand.
TGCGGATTATTATTTTTGGTTTTATATAAATTGTTTTGTCTCTGAAATATCAGAAAATAGTGTCAAATTTCCATGAAGATTTCCCAGAATGAATGATGTCTTACACCAAGTTTAACAGTTTCAAAGGTCATCAAATTGTCACTTTAAATATATATGATGGAGTACTTATTAAGGTATATTTATTGATATATGATTGATTTAATTATTTTGATAACTGATTAATCGTTAAAGTGATTTATCAAGCAACTCTGCCAATCGTTCCCTGATTTCTGTTTTATATCACAGTAAATTTAATATTTTTGGACAAAAGATATCTGATTTTTTCACTATTTTCTGACATGCTGTAGACTAAATGATTTATTAAACAGTAATCGTTAGTTGGAGGCCTCATCTGAGTGAAAACGATCTTTAATTCTGTTTTATTTTATTAATTCTGTTTTATTTATTTTATTCAGCAGAGATCAGTCATTTCAAATGATGAGACATTATGCTGCTAATATGACTCTTAAAATCCAATCAATTAATAGGATTATTCAGTATAAAGTTTAATAATATAATATAAACTCAGATTTAGAGAAAGTACAGTTAACACAATCTTTATGGGATTCAATTTCAGCCAATCAGCGATCAATGTTACAAACTCTCTGTGATTGGCTGAGGCTGTAAAGGTGCGTTTGAACCTGGTGACGGGACCTCCCGGTGGTGGTGTTTGTTCGGTGAAGGTGAACTTTAAAGGGAACAGTTTCACCTTCCTGATGATCAGATTATAATAAAGTTATGATGTGAACAAGGAGGCGCTCGGTTTGCTCCTCTGTACAGCCCGGTGAGCGGCGCATGCGCAGTTGAAGCTTTCCTTCCCAGCTGGAGATTAGTTCTGTGACGTGAGCACAAACTAACAGACAGTGACTTCCGGTTTAACTAGTTCGACTTCAAAATAATAGCTCTAGAGTTTAATGCAGCAACAATGTTACACACTATTATTATTGTTATTGTACCGTTCTGAGTATTGATGGACTTAATTTGTTATATTTACATTTTTAGAACATACAATTAATATGAAAACTGAAGTCTGTCTTTTATAATTGGTTTTATTGGTTTTCAGTTGTATAGATAAGTTCAATGCAAATAACATTTTTGTGTTTTAAAAATAAAAGCGAAAAGGACAAAAAAATCAATGAATAATGGACAGAGGATTAAAAATAAATTAAAACATGCAAAAAAAAAATTTTTTTTAAAGTGATAAAGGGGTGTGTGTGCAAAGTTTATTAAGAATTCAATATGATATACTTGATGAGGTGTGTCCAAAAATGTGATGATTAGTCTTTTTATTTTTAGTATGTGTTTATTCTATTATACAAACAAAAGAGAGAGAAAAGGCCAAAAAGTGAATAACTAGTTGAGGGTTTAAAAAAACAAATAAATAACAATAAAAATAAATAATATGTCCCAATATATGAAGATAAGAGTCTTTTTATTATTTTTGAGAGTATGACAATGATACTTCAAAATTTTGAAGAAATTGCATACATTCATTGGTTTCATGTTTTGTGAGGAAGAAATCGTTGAAATTTATTGTTCCATTTCCTTCATAAATACAAAGAAATTAGACTTTTTTGTTGTAAATTTGCATTTGTGAATGTGGAATTTGGCAAGAATTAATATTAGATTAATAAGGAAAAATGCATCTCTGTCTTTGTTACTGTAGTCATAGCAACCAAATAAAGAAAATGTTGTCCAAGTATTAAACTGTTAACATCTTTCCACAGCTCATATGTAAATTTACAGGACCAAAATAAGTGAGAGCAAGTTTCAGGATGTAATTTACATCTAATGTCTCTCTTTAAGTTTTATAATAAATGTTTCACAGGATCAAATCTATTGATCAATTTAAATGACACCTCTTTTACTTTTTTTTATAGAAGGAACTTCTGTGTTAAAGGACCACACTTTCTTCAATCAGTCATTATCACAAATAAATGAGATCTTTGATCTCAATGTGACTAACCCGGTTAAATAAAGGAAAATAAATAAATACAAATTGTTAAAAGAAGAATTATAAAAATAATTTACGAATTAAATATTAATCCATCAACAAATAGTTTAATTTAATTATTATTACTTTTCTTTTTCACTAGTAAACTATTTTGATAATTCTTTTTTTTTATTGCCCATTAAAATGTCAAATAATGATTTCTTTTTTAATTTAGTCCAATTTGTAAACACATCTATTAAGAGGAGAAGTAAGAAAAGGGTAGGGAAATATAAGTTTTACTTCTACCTACTCCTTTTCGGACACTATTACTCTTGTTTTGTTTGTTATTATTTTGTATCTGTTTCTTATTTATTTTTATGTTCAAATAAAGTCTTTCACTCATTCATTCATTCATTCATTCATTCACTAATGCCTATTTTTATCGTACAATTAGTTGTTAATCAATTAAATGCTTTATTACTATTCAAGCCATATAATCTTATATTTGTAATATTTTACTAAGATATTAATCAAATTAATTATGTACATTTCAAACGTTTACATGACAATTCTAAAAGTGGACTTTTCATGAGTCTTATTTTGAAATGCGTCACCGGAAGCAGCGAGTGTTTCCGGTAACTTGTTAGAGATTCCAGTGGAGTTTACGAGGAGAGAAATATCTGGACACGGAGAGGACGGACTTTACTGGAACAGAGGAGAATGCTGGGGTTTTAATTCACTGAGTTATCAACCGGAACATCTTAAATCCGAGCGTTAGTTAAACCCGAACTAAACCCGAGTTAAACCCGGGTTAACCCGAGCTAACCGGCCACATTACCCGCCTCTGGCCGCGGTGTGACAGCAGGAATGGCTCGGCCGAGGAAGAAAAGCTCTCCGGGCTGTTTAGTATGAGGCTCTGCGGGGAGACACGGCGGGAAGACAACAAGAACTACAACAATAAAAACTACAATAATACCAACAATAACAAGAAGAAGAAGAAACACAGGAGGAGGACAGACTGTGTGAGAGCTGCCCGGTGACATTCAGCAGAAGAAGAAGAAGAAGAAGATGAAGATGATGGGAGGAAGAAGAGTGGAGCTGCTGGAGGTCTGCTGCCTGCTGCTGCTGACAGGATACTCACACTGCAGAGGTGAGACAGGGTGGACAGTGAGAGTCAGGAGGGGGGACAGTGAGAGTCAGGAGGGGGGACAGTGAGGAGGAGGAGGGTGGACAGGGAGAGTCAGGAGGGTGGACAGTGAGAGTCAGGAGGGTGGACAGGGAGAGTCAGGAGGGTGGACAGGGAGAGTCAGGAGGGTGGACAGTGAGAGTCAGGAGGGTGGACAGGGAGAGTCAGGAGGGTGGACAGGGAGAGTCAGGAGGCTGGACAGGGAGAGTCAGGAGGGTGGACAGTGAGGAGGAGGAGGGTGGACAGTGAGAGTCAGGAGGGTGGACAGTGAGAGTCAGGAGGGTGGACAGGGAGAGTCAGGAGGGTGGACAGTGAGAGTCAGGAGGGTGGACAGGGAGAGTCAGGAGGGTGGACAGGGAGAGTCAGGAGGGTGGACAGGGAGAGTCAGGAGGGTGGACAGGGAGGAGGAGGAGGGTGGACAGTGAGAGTCAGGAGGGTGGACAGGGAGAGTCAGGAGGGGGGACAGTGAGGAGGAGGAGGGTGGACAGTGAGAGTCAGGAGGGTGGACAGGGAGAGTCAGGAGGGTGGACAGGGAGAGTCAGGAGGGTGGACAGTGAGAGTCAGGAGGGTGGACAGGGAGAGTCAGGAGGGTGGACAGTGAGGAGGAGGAGGGTGGACAGTGAGAGTCAGGAGGGTGGACAGGGAGAGTCAGGAGGGTGGACAGTGAGAGTCAGGAGGGTGGACAGTGAGGAGGAGGAGGGTGGACAGTGAGAGTCAGGAGGGTGGACAGGGAGAGTCAGGAGGGGGGACAGTGAGGAGGAGGAGGGTGGACAGTGAGAGTCAGGAGGGTGGACAGGGAGAGTCAGGAGGGTGGACAGGGAGAGTCAGGAGGGTGGACAGTGAGAGTCAGGAGGGTGGACAGTGAGGAGGAGGAGGGTGGACAGTGAGAGTCAGGAGGGTGGACAGGGAGAGTCAGGAGGGTGGACAGGGAGAGTCAGGAGGGTGGACAGGGAGAGTCAGGAGGGTGGACAGGGAGAGTCAGGAGGGTGGACAGTGAGAGTCAGGAGGGTGGACAGGGAGAGTCAGGAGGGTGGACAGGGAGAGTCAGGAGGGTGGACAGGGAGAGTCAGGAGGGTGGACAGGGAGAGTCAGGAGGCTGGACAGGGAGAGTCAGGAGGGTGGACAGTGAGGAGGAGGAGGGTGGACAGTGAGAGTCAGGAGGGTGGACAGGGAGAGTCAGGAGGGGGGACAGTGAGGAGGAGGAGGGTGGACAGTGAGAGTCAGGAGGGTGGACAGGGAGAGTCAGGAGGGTGGACAGGGAGAGTCAGGAGGGTGGACAGTGAGAGTCAGGAGGGTGGACAGGGAGAGTCAGGAGGGTGGACAGTGAGGAGGAGGAGGGTGGACAGTGAGAGTCAGGAGGGTGGACAGGGAGAGTCAGGAGGGTGGACAGTGAGAGTCAGGAGGGTGGACAGTGAGGAGGAGGAGGGTGGACAGTGAGAGTCAGGAGGGTGGACAGGGAGAGTCAGGAGGGGGGACAGTGAGGAGGAGGAGGGTGGACAGTGAGAGTCAGGAGGGTGGACAGGGAGAGTCAGGAGGGTGGACAGGGAGAGTCAGGAGGGTGGACAGTGAGAGTCAGGAGGGTGGACAGTGAGGAGGAGGAGGGTGGACAGTGAGAGTCAGGAGGGTGGACAGGGAGAGTCAGGAGGGTGGACAGGGAGAGTCAGGAGGGTGGACAGGGAGAGTCAGGAGGGTGGACAGGGAGAGTCAGGAGGGTGGACAGTGAGAGTCAGGAGGGTGGACAGGGAGAGTCAGGAGGGTGGACAGGGAGAGTCAGGAGGGTGGACAGGGAGAGTCAGGAGGGTGGACAGGGAGAGTCAGGAGGCTGGACAGGGAGAGTCAGGAGGGTGGACAGTGAGGAGGAGGAGGGTGGACAGTGAGAGTCAGGAGGGTGGACAGTGAGAGTAAGGAGGGTGGACAGGGAGAGTCAGGAGGGTGGACAGGGAGAGTCAGGAGGGTGGACAGGGAGAGTCAGGAGGGTGGACAGTGAGGAGGAGGAGGGTGGACAGTGAGAGTCAGGAGGGTGGACAGGGAGAGTCAGGAGGGTGGACAGTGAGAGTCAGGAGGGTGGACAGTGAGGAGGAGGAGGGTGGACAGTGAGAGTCAGGAGGGTGGACAGGGAGAGTCAGGAGGGGGGACAGTGAGGAGGAGGAGGGTGGACAGTGAGAGTCAGGAGGGTGGACAGGGAGAGTCAGGAGGGTGGACAGGGAGAGTCAGGAGGGTGGACAGTGAGAGTCAGGAGGGTGGACAGTGAGGAGGAGGAGGGTGGACAGTGAGAGTCAGGAGGGTGGACAGGGAGAGTCAGGAGGGTGGACAGGGAGAGTCAGGAGGGTGGACAGGGAGAGTCAGGAGGGTGGACAGGGAGAGTCAGGAGGGTGGACAGTGAGAGTCAGGAGGGTGGACAGGGAGAGTCAGGAGGGTGGACAGTGAGAGTGAGGAAGGTGGACATTGAGAATGAGGAGGGTGGACAGTGAGAATGAGGAGGGTGGACAGTGAGAGTGAGGAAGGTGGACAGTGAGAATGAGGAGGGTGGACAGTGAGAATGAGGGTGGACAGTGAGAGTGGTCCCTTGACCTCTGACATCCAGATATGTAAATGGGTACACAAGATGTCTTTTGGTGATAAATAGAAACAAAATGTATTAAAGTGGTGAAAACACAGCCGTAGTTTACAGATAGAAGAAACTAGTTCTGAAACACACGTTTATGTTAATATCTTTTTACTTTTCTCAGAGACATCATCTTGATCAGATGTTTTCTAAAGGAACAGTGTGTAGCAGGACGTTTCAGTAGAGACATTAAATATGACAGTAGAATAGAAATAATGTAGTTTTACTTTTGTACGTCTCTCTGTAGGACGACGTTTTACTGGCGTCTGGTCGTCACTTTCAGTCCAAAATGGCGGAAGTGTAGCTCTGCTGCTGGGCGCTGATGTTGACATGGAACTTTTGATTTTAGTGTGATGTTTGATTTAACCGCCTCTGATGAGTCACTACATACTGTAACTGAACCGCTGCAGCACCTTTAAATCTACACATGATGTATTAAGAGGTTTAACCTCCAGCAGCATGAACACACGTTTACAGACTTTCTCTGAGGAAGGAAACTTTCTGGGTCAAATTCCACCTCAGATCTTTCTGATCACATGACGGGTATCCAATGAAGTACTCTGTTGGTATAAAGGTACTGGTACCGGTACTAGCATCGTTGTTTCTTAAACGTAATTAGAAGCTCCACCTTTATCAACCACAACATTTACAAATAAAATCAACGGCAGTACTTGTCATGAAACAAGCTTATATGCATCATATTTGCATATGAATCAGGGGGCGGTGCTGGTGTGACAGTCTGACAGCGGCACACCACTTTCAAGCGGCGCCTGCCGTTAGGAAACGGTATATGGCGGAGGAACAGAAGCGGCGCACCACTCCAGCCACCAGCTTATGCCGCTGAACCACAGTGGTGCACCATCGGCCACTATTCGATCTCTTTTCAGCACTACTGGACTCAGTGGTGTTTTCAGTCCAAAATGGCGGCAGCGCTACCGCAGCACCATCTAGCGGCTGTTGTCAAAAGAGCACCAGAGTTTCGTCTCTTTGCTTCTAGACTCTTTGGTCCAGCCTCCAGGGTGAAAGTCCTAGTTGTGACCTCCTCCCATGTACTTTGTGTTTATATACTGGAAAAACAAAGTTAGTAAACTTGTGTTTGGTGGATTATTTCTCTGTTGTTACAATGCTAATGGTCATTGTATTTTACACGTTGGAAAGCCTGTTTATTTACCTTCACAATGATGTCCAACTTGTAAGGATCATGCATTTGTGGGATGAGCAGCACAGCTGATTATGTGGGGAGCGCCTGAGAAAAATGTTCCAAAATGCTCTGCCAATGGTAAACAGTGTATTCTCATAAGGCTACCAGGAAGCCTGCAATGACTGCCCTTCACCGTCAGGCCCGTTGGCGCTGGTGTCTCCAACACAGACAATGGAACCTGAACATGTGGGGGAATGTCATGTTTAGTGATGAGTCCAGGTTCTGTCTGACAAAGTTGGATGGCAGGGTGAAAGTATGGAGACGACGTGGAGAACGCTATGCTGATTGTTGCACCGATGGAGTAACAGCTTTTGGTGGGGGTAGTGTCATGGTGTGGGGGGGGGGGCATCTCCCTCACTGGTAAAACAAGGCTTGTCATCATTGAAGGCCATCTCAATGCAGGGAGATATCAGGATGAGATTCTGCAGCCAGTGGTGATCCCATATCTCCACAATCTGGGACCTAACTTCATCCTCCAAGAAACAACGCCCCCCCCCACAGAGCCAGGGTTATCACAGACTACCTCCACAATGTGGGAGGAGAGAGAATGGAACGGCCTGCCAAGAGTCCACACCTCAACCCAATTCAACACATGTAGGATCAGCTTGGGCGTGCTGTACGTGTCAGAGTGACCAACACAACCTCGTTGGCTGACCTGCAACCAATCCTGGTTGAGGAATGGAACGCCATCCCACAGCAACGTGTGACCAGGTTGGTGACCAGCATGAGGAGGAGGTGCCAGGCTGTTGTGGCTGCGTATGGATCTTCCACCGCTACTGAGGCTCCTGATGGTGGATTCAATGAATAAAGTGTAAAATAGCCAATATGTCTCGTTTGTTCCTTGTTACTGATAGAGAGTTCAATCATCCAATCCACCAAACAACTCACTACCAACACGAGAATACACTGTTTACCATTGGCAGAGCATTTTGGAAAATTTTTCTTGGGCGCTCCCCACATCATCAGCTGTGCTGCTCATCCCGCAAATGCATGATCCTTACAAGTGTGACATCATTGCGAAGGTAAATAAACAGGCTTTCCAACGATGTAAAATACAATGACCATTAGCATTGATACAACAGAGAAATAATCCACCAAACACAAGTTTCCGAACTTTGTTTTTCCAGTTTATTACTACAACTTAGACACTTAGTGGGTGTAAATAGCCAAATAGCTGCCGTGTGACTGTTCTCACCCGGGTGCAAAGAGATACTCCGTAATTATTACAGCATGTCACTAACGTTGTGTTTCTTAGTGGGTGATGAAACGTGTTTATCACCAGTATGGAGGTTAACGTCTCTCCAGACTAGAAGCAGAAGAATGAAGGTGTTGGTGGATATCGATCTGTTGCTTTGTGTCTTCATGGACTGCTGAGTCGCCGGCTTTCCTCTCTGTGGTCGTGTGTGTGTTTTCAGAGTGTGTGTGTGTTTGTGTTTTCAGAGTGTGTGTGTTTTGGCGTTCAGGTTGAGCGTTAAGCAGCTTAGCGTCGTCGGCCGCCGGGCTCACAGCCGAGTCCTTCAGCAGCTCCGACACCGACAGGAAGTAAACCCTGTTACTCTCCAGTCTGACGGGGAGGGAGTGATGAGGAGCCAACATCCAGACAGGCTCAATGAATCTGAACATTTACAGGAACCTCTCTCTCTCTCTCTCTCTCTCTCTCTCTCTCTCTGTGTGTGTCTCTCCCTCCCTGTTTCCCTGAATCATGACTCACTCTCTCTGTTTTCTGAACAAATCTGCAGCTCTGAGACACAAAATCTGCTCTCATACTTTAAGCTTCTCCTAGAAAACGTTCTCCGTTAGAGGATCAGTCTGCTCTGATTCTATAGCTCTACTTTACTCTACTCTACTCTGCTCTGATTCTATAGCTCTACTCTACTCTGATCTGATTCTATAGCTCTACTTTACTCTACTCTGATTCTATAGCTCTACTCTACTCTACTCTACTCTGCTCTGATTCTATAGCTCTACTTTACTCTACTCTGATTCTATAGCTCTACTCTACTCTGCTCTGATTCTATAGCTCTACTCTACTCTGCTCTGATTCTATAGCTCTACTCTACTCTGCTCTGATTCTATAGCTCTACTCTACTCTATTCTGATTCTATAGCTCTACTCTACTCTGATCTGATTCTATAGCTCTACTCTACTCTGCTCTGATTCTATAGCTCTACTCTACTCTGCTCTGATTCTATAGCTCTACTCTACTCTGCTCTGATTCTATAGCTCTACTCTACTCTATTCTGATTCTATAGCTCTACTCTACTCTACTCTACTCTACTCTGATTCTATAGCTCTACTCTACTCTACTCTACTCTACTCTGATTCTATAGCTCTACTTTACTCTACTCTGATTCTATAGCTCTACTCTACTCTGCTCTGATTCTATAGCTCTACTTTACTCTACTCTACTCTACTCTGATTCTATAGCTCTACTTTACTCTACTCTACTCTACTCTGATTCTATAGCTCTACTTTACTCTACTCTGATTCTATAGCTCTACTCTACTCTGCTCTGATTCTATAGCTCTACTCTACTCTACTCTGATTCTATAGCTCTACTCTACTCTACTCTGATTCTATAGCTCTACTCTACTCTACTCTGATTCTATAGCTCTACTCTACTCTACTCTGATTCTATAGCTCTACTCTACTCTGCTCTACTCTGCTCTGATTCTATAGCTCTACTCTACTCTACTCTACTCTACTCTACTCTGCTCTGATTCTATAGCTCTACTCTACTCTGCTCTGATTCTATAGCTCTACTCTACTCTATTCTGATTCTATAGCTCTACTCTACTCTACTCTACTCTACTCTACTCTACTCTGATTCTATAGCTCTACTTTACTCTACTCTACTCTACTCTGATTCTATAGCTCTACTTTACTCTACTCTGATTCTATAGCTCTACTCTACTCTACTCTACTCTGATTCTATAGCTCTACTTTACTCTACTCTGATTCTATAGCTCTACTCTACTCTACTCTACTCTGCTCTGATTCTATAGCTCTACTCTACTGTTCTCTTATTCTATAGCTCTACTCTACTCTACTCTACTCTACTCTGATTCTATAGCTCTACTCTACTCTACTCTACTCTACTCTACTCTGATTCTATAGCTCTACTCTACTCTACTCTACTCTACTCTACTCTGATTCTATAGCTCTACTCTACTCTACTCTGATTCTATAGCTCTACTCTACTCTACTCTACTCTACTCTACTCTGATTCTATAGCTCTACTCTACTCTACTCTACTCTACTCTACTCTACTCTACTCTGATTCTATAGCTCTACTCTACTCTACTCTGATTCTATAGCTCTACTCTACTCTACTCTACTCTGATTCTATAGCTCTACTCTACTCTACTCTACTCTGATTCTATAGCTCTACTCTACTCTGATTCTATAGCTCTACTCTACTCTACTCTACTCTACTCTGATTCTATAGCTCTACTCTACTCTACTCTACTCTGATTCTATAGCTCTACTCTACTCTACTCTACTCTACTCTACTCTACTCTGATTCTATAGCTCTACTCTACTCTACTCTGATTCTATAGCTCTACTCTACTCTACTCTGATTCTATAGCTCTACTCTACTCTACTCTACTCTACTCTACTCTACTCTACTCTGATTCTATAGCTCTACTCTACTCTGATTCTATAGCTCTACTCTACTCTACTCTACTCTACTCTGATTCTATAGCTCTACTCTACTCTACTCTACTCTACTCTGATTCTATAGCTCTACTCTACTCTACTCTACTCTACTCTGATTCTATAGCTCTACTCTACTCTACTCTACTCTACTCTACTCTACTCTGATTCTATAGCTCTACTATGATGAACATATCATTCTAATAACCTTTCCTCTCCTCTGGACAGTAAGAGGAGACACAGCCTCGATGATGATGATGATGATGATGATGATGATGATGATGATGATGATGATGATGATGATGATGAGGAGTCAGTTTTTACAGTCTGACGTCTTTGAACTGAAAGCAGCTTCAGATAAAATTAGATTTTATTATTTTTATTATTATAAAGCAGTTCTGTCTTTTTATTTCTCCGTCTGTTCGTTCAGAGTTCCAGTTTGACAGATTGTTATTCAGTCAGAACATCAAAGATCTGCTGGGAAGTTTTCAGCCTGTTGATGGTGAATCTGACTGGTTTCCTGATGTTAACCACGCTGGGTCTCGTGATTTCCGGTGTTGGTTTCAGGTGTGTTCTGATTGGCTGGTGGTCTCATTAAAGACGTCAGCGGTTGGTTTCAGGTGTGTTCTGATTGGCTGGTGGTCTCATTAAAGACGTCAGCAGTTGGTTTCAGGTGTGTTCTGATTGGCTGGGTGTCTTGTTGTGTGGTTCAGTGGGTGTGATGGTGAAGGTCAGGTCATGTTTCTGTGGTTCAGAACAAATGAACTCACTGATCTGTGGTCAGGATCCACATCCAGACCTGTCATCAACCTCACTGAGAGGTTTCCATCAGAAAAGACTGTTGAACTTTCCGTTGAACCTTTCTTTAAGTTCACTTCAGGGTTTCTGTCCATCGTCTTTGAGACTAATTAATGAAATAAATTCTATTTACTCTTAAAATTCCTCCAACTTTTTCTAGATTTTCTTTAATGTTTCTGTAAACTTTCTTAAAGACGTATCTAGATGTTCTCCTCAGTTCTTTTAAAGTACTTTGAGAGTTCTTTTGATGGTTTTGTTGAGATCGGAGGTGTGAAGCATCAGGATGACCTGAAGTGACCTCTGGAGGAGAACTGAGAGGAAAAATAGGAAGCTGCCGTCGGAGAGAGGATGTGATTCAGCGGGTGGAGGCTGAAGTTGTCAGAAACGGAGACAAAATCCAACGTTACATGTAGAAACAGTTTGTGGTTTTCAGGGGAATTATTCAGTATGCAGGAACTATTTCTCTGTAAACAACCAGTTAATCCAGACGGGATCTGAACGAGACAGAATGTGTTGAACTCTCCCTTTAAACAGCTTGATGTTACTGATTTCTACACATATACAGAAATATATTTATTAATATAAAGAGCCAACATTCACACAAAAACACACAGATACACAACCACAAAGGGTTCATTCATCCCCTGAGACGAGACGAACCAACAGCAGCTAAACCGGCAGCGGTGATGTGAACACAAAGACTTTATATAACAGAGAGAAGAAGAGAGAGAGGCCGTCTGCCTTGTTACTCCTCAGGTCACATTATTACATGATTGTTAATCCACTAAATCAGACTCAACATCTGCAGTACGTGTTTCCATCCTCCTGTTTTTATGTAAATATAATAAACTTCTTACAGCCTGAGCTGTTTGTTATCTGAGCTACATGTTAGTGGTTATTACCAGAGCTACAGTAGCTCACCTGCTGCAGCTCTCCTGCTGCCTCCACAGCCACAGACGTCCCACTGAAAGGTGTTTATTAATGAGTCAATCATATGTAATTGTGTCCTCATGTCTTCGGCTCAGCTTCTGGTAGCAGAGAAAAGGTTTAGAAGGTTTTAAATGTTAGTTTAGAGGATGTAGACGACAATGAAAGAGTTAATGAGAGAGCAGCAGAGATAATGAGAGAGCAGCACTAAATGTGGACCACAGTGAGTGTTGACCTACATCAGACCATCAGACCATCAGACCATCAGACCATCAGACCATCAGACCATCAGACCATCAGACCATCAGACCCGTCCTCTGATCCCGGCTCTGGCTCTCTGTCAGCGGGGGGGGGGGCGGGGGGGGGGGGGGGGGGGTGTCTGGCGTCCTGTAGGGACAATGAGTTTGTGTGTCTACCTGCACACGCTGACCTCACCTGAAGTGAACCAACCTGAGCGTACCTCTGTGTTGCTGTGTGTTGCGTTGGGCGTGTTGCAGCAGGTATCACCTTTACCTGCAGCAGCAACACAAAGAGAAATCTGATCCAGGAGCAGACCTGCAGTCATGTGTGGGTGTGTGTTGGTGTGTGTAGTCGTGTGTAGTCGTGTGTTGGTGTGTGTAGTCGTGTGTGTGGGTGTGTGTTGGTGTGTGCAGTCGTGTGTAGTCGTGTGTGGGTGTGTGTAGTCGTGTGTGGGTGTGTGTTGGTGTGTGCAGTCGTGTGTAGTCGTGTGTTGGTGTGTGTAGTCGTGTGTGTGGGTGTGTGTTGGTGTGTGCAGTCGTGTGTGGGTGTGTGTTGGTGCGTGTAGTCGTGTGTGGGTGTGTGTTGGTGCGTGTAGTCGTGTGTGGGTGTGTGTTGGTGCGTGTAGTCGTGTGTGGGTGTGTTTTGGTGTGTGTAGTCGTGTGTGGGTGTGTTTTGGTGTGTGTAGTCGTGTGTGTGGGTGTGTGTTGGTGTGTGCAGTCGTGTGTAGTCGTGTGTGGGTGTGTTTTGGTGTGTGTAGTCATGTGTGGGTGTGTGTTGGTGCGTGTAGTCGTGTGTGGGAGTGTGTTGGTGCGTGTAGTCGTGTGTGGGTGTGTGTTGGTGCGTGTAGTCGTGTGTGGGTGTGTTTTGGTGTGTGTAGTCGTGTGTGGGTGTGTGTTGGTGCGTGTAGTCGTGTGTGGGAGTGTGTTGGTGCGTGTAGTCGTGTGTGGGTGTGTGTTGGTGCGTGTAGTCGTGTGTGGGTGTGTTTTGGTGTGTGTAGTCGTGTGTGGGAGTGTTTTGGTGCGTGTAGTCGTGTGTGGGTGTGTTTTGGTGTGTGTAGTCGTGTGTGGGAGTGTTTTGGTGCGTGTAGTCGTGTGTGGGTGTGTTTTGGTGTGTGTAGTCGTGTGTGGGAGTGTTTTGGTGTGTGTAGTCGTGTGTGGGAGTGTTTTGGTGTGTGTAGTCGTGTGTGGGAGTGTTTTGGTGTGTGTAGTCGTGTGTGTGTGGGTGTGTGTTGGTGTGTGTAGTCGTGTGTGGGTGTGTTTTGGTGTGTGTAGTCGTGTGTGGGAGTGTTTTGGTGTGTGTAGTCGTGTGTGGGTGTGTTTTGGTGTGTGTAGTCGTGTGTGGGTGTGTTTTGGTGTGTGTAGTCGTGTGTGGGTGTGTTTTGGTGTGTGTAGTCGTGTGTGGGTGTGTTTTGGTGTGTGTAGTCGTGTGTGGGAGTGTTTTGGTGTGTGTAGTCGTGTGTGGGTGTGTTTTGGTGTGTGTAGTCGTGTGTGGGAGTGTTTTGGTGTGTGTAGTCGTGTGTGGGTGTGTTTTGGTGTGTGTAGTCGTGTGTGGGTGTGTTTTGGTGTGTGTAGTCGTGTGTGGGTGTGTTTTGGTGTGTGTAGTCGTGTGTGGGTGTGTTTTGGTGTGTGTAGTCGTGTGTGGGTGTGTTTTGGTGTGTGTAGTCGTGTGTGGGAGTGTTTTGGTGTGTGTAGTCGTGTGTGGGAGTGTGGAGAGTTTGAGCTCCTCAGAGTACTAAAGACCAGCGGTTGTATTTGTCCTTCGTTAAGGAACACAGATTTTACAGCGGTAACATTCTACCGTTTCCATGGAGACCGTTTGTTGGTAGTGCCAGGCCACCGTGCTAAACGTTGGTTATGTTATTTTCTTGATTTTAGACTAACTGGACGTTGATTGTTGATTTGTATTTTCTGCTAACAAGTTGAACTTCACATGGTACGATAGCTTGAACCCCTGATGTGGGTCCCGTCTATCACCTGCAACACAGGTCCCATATTGTAAAAAGTGAGATTTTCATGTCTTTTATATTATAAAGCAGGTTTAAGTTCTATATAAATACTGTTAAACTATCAAAACACTCAATATACGGAGAAACACACACAGCACGTATTCAGAAACTGAGCGTTTGAAACAAGCCGTCAGGATTTCTGTCCATTTGTGATGTCACAAATATACAATATTTTGACCATTTCAAAGTTTTAAAAATAAACATTCTAAATGTGTCCCAGTTTATTTCCTGTTGCAGTGGATGTGAATGACATCAGCTGACAGGAAGTAAACATGGACCCAAGCTGTTGCCTAGCAACGCAATTTCGTTGAAATGCACTAAAACAGAGCGTTTCAGACAGAGGGTGAATACAGGTATATTATTACATACAGGTTATATACAGGTATATTCAGACAGACAGGATGAGGAAAATAAAGTTTTGTTTGAACATTACATCATGTAAACATGTTCTAATAGAAACGCAAAATACAAGTATGAACCTGAAAATGAGCACGATATGGGACCTTTAAAGTGCGCCGCCATCGCCATCTCATCCTCCTCTTGTTTTGACGGGAACTTCACCGCGGCGTTCAGCAGACGCGTAGTGGTATTACATCGTAATTACATGGTTTGATTAGAAAACACTCTCATATATCGTGTTGGACCTTAAAAAAAATACCTAGTTTCACAGCTCAGTCCGAGTTTCGTGAGCAGGACGCGTCACGCTGGACGGGTCACACTGGACGGGCTCATTTGCATGAAGGACTGTTCCCGCCTTTTCATTTTGAAAGAGCAACGGCCAATGAGGAAACTCCAACACTCGGCGACCGATCGTGTAACTTCACCACTCAGTGACAGACTTTAGCGTTTGTAGGTCCGGTCCTAAAAACAGCTTCATGAAGGTTATTCATGTCTCCTCATGACCAGGAGGTTGAGGTACTTTGAAGTACTTGTACTTCACTTGAGTATTTCTACTTCTACTCCTCCACATCTCAGAGGGAGGTGTTGAACTGTCCATCGCTCTACGTTGAGTCTCAGATGAATCCCCATGTTGACTGTCGGTCTGTTTCCTCCTGCAGACTCTCAGCAGACAGAACACCTCTCCTCCTATCAGCTGACCGTCCCTCGACCAATAGGAGGCCGGCTGAGGCGGGACCTGGACGGGAGACCCCCCAATCAGGTAATCAGCTTCTACGACTACAGTGTTACACTTTCCTTTTTGTTATGGTTTCTGTGTGACCTCTGACCTTTAGGAAACACACACTCAGCACAGGAACAGCTGAGCAGTCAGATCTACTTCCTGTCTGTGTGACCTCACCTCTCCCTCGCTGTGTCAGCAGCTCGTTATCTCTCTCCTCACTTCTACTGGTCACAAGCTGATAAATACATTCCAACACACAACAGAACATGTATTAGAGGTATTTTAGAAAGTCTGTTGGAGGAGAAATGTTACAGCATCGCTGGTTTATATTTTCTTTATGACTCGACAAATAATTAAATATGCCATTAAATGTACAAAAAATAATATTAAAAATAAACAAATAAATAAATAAATGATGATGAATATGAAAAATAAATGTAGCTATTAATTAATTGATAAAATGTGACATAAATGTATTTCTGTTTTAATTTGCTTCTTTATTTATTTATCTTTGAATTAATTCCCCTATCTACTCTTTTATTTAATTTCCCCTTTTATTTATTTATTAATTTATTTATTTTTATTAACTTTTAAAATGTATTTATTTTTGCATTTTCTTTATTTATTTTAAATGTATTTTTAAATATGCGCTGTGACCCCGTGACACATGTTGAATGACAGCCCCCTCATTTGCATATTGAGGCAGAAATTTAAAAAGAAATGTGTAAACAAAAGAATACAGAAATAAATAAGTTTGGGGAAATAAATAGGGGTGAAATGCAAAGGGAAAATCATGCATAAATAAATACAATTTAATAATGAATAAATACATTTAAAAATAGAAAAAATAATTTAATAAAAATAAATAAATGACTAAATAAAAGATGGAATTAAATAGAAGAGTAGATTAGTGGGGGATTAATACAAAGGAAAATAAATAAAGAAGCAAATTAAAACATATATATGTTCTGTGGTTTTATTCCACAGTAGCAGCAGCATGTGTTTCTATCAGGCTGAATGCTCAGTGGGCGGTGTGCAGCTGAAAGTGTCCCCAGTAGAGCTGCAGCTGTAGAAGAATGGTTCCACACCAGACTAATAATAAGAATGAGTAATGATGCAGCTGATAAGGTGGACTGAGCCTCCTCTATACAACACTCCACTATGAGCACAGTTCATGTCCCAGGACCACCTTAAAACACACACACACACACACACACACACACACACACACTGTGGTGAAATGTGAGCATGCTCATGCTCGGAGTGAGTGACGCCGTGTGAAAGTATGATGTTAGGGTGTGTGTGTGTGTGTGTGTGTGTGTGTGTGTGTGTGTGTGTTCAGCCTGCAGCCATGTTTTTCTCTCTGATGCGTTTTTATTCTCTGAAGGCAACAAATCACATCTTTATTCTGTAACTCCTTATTCATCATTTATTAACAGTTTATAAAGGGTTTATAATGTAATTAGAAGACATCACCCTTTATTATTCATTTATTTATTTCTATTAACTTTTAAATGTATTATATTTATTTTAAATGTATTTTTTAAATTGATTTACTCGTTATTACATTTTATTTATGTATTTATTTATTTATTTCTGCAGGATTTTCCCTCCTATTTATTTACCCAAACTTATTTATTTTCTGCATTGTTTTCTTTTTACATTTCTTTATGCATTTCTGCCTCATTATGTAAAAATAAATATTTTTTAAAAGTTAATAAAAATAAATTAATTAATAAATAAATAAATAAAAGGGAAAATTAAGCAGAAGCGTAAATAAATAAGGGAATTAATACAAAGGTAAATAAATAAAGAAGCGAATAAAAACAGAAATATCAATTTATGTCGGATTTTATCAATTAATCAATGCCTACATTTATTTCTAATTTTTGGTACATTTATTTATTTATTTATTTATTTATTTATTTATTGAGTAATTTATTTATTTACCGTGTCATTTATTTATTTACTTATAATTCTTTATTTTGTCAGGTTCCGTCCTCCATAGTTCATACTGATTGTGAGTCCTAAACATGATGACGAACATAGAGTTTTATCAGTTGGTTTCTGTACAGTTTGACATGTTGGCTCAGGACCTGGTGATGCTGATATAATAAGTTTACAGTATGATTTACAGCAGTGCTGATCCACCACAGTAACAGCCCTTAGTTGATGATGTCATTGTGTTGGTATCTGTAACGTGTCACCGCCCACAGACACGCTGACACTCAGCCCTCTGCAGGAGAACATCTACTGATGCTGCTATTAAAAACTATCATGAATGTCAACATGTGAAATAAATACTGTTAGTCATTGTGGTCGTTTTTATCTTGACCGCAGCAGGGCGGCGTTCAGCCCTGTAATATATATATATATATATACTGTATATATATATTTATATATATATAGTATAAAGTCTGTCACTGATTTGTGGCAGCTGCCAATTCTCTGGTGTTTGCTGTTGTTTCCCTTTTCCCTGGTGTTTTTCTGGTTGAGTTGCTGAGTGATTAGAGGGTTATTCAGTTCACCTGTTGTGCAGGGTGTGGGGACTGGCTCTTAAATGATAGTTGAGAGCAGCTTGGTGGTTCTCCTCTTGGCCAATCAGGGTGTAACGACGCCCTTTCTGTAGGGCTTAAAAGAGGAGGGAAACTGCACACCCAGTGTCATTCTGATCTCTCCTTCACTCAATGCAACATGTGTTATCAGCTTTACCAGAAACTCTGGTCTGTTTTGGGCCCTTTTGGGATTCTGTGATCTTTGTGTTTTGTTTGTTGAGAGTGTTGACTCCTAGTTGGGGAAACAAGTTAAGTGCCAACCAATTGGGTTACCTGCACTGGGACGTTTAGGTACTATTTGTGCAGCGATCTGGCTTGCCTTACGATAGCCTAACGCCTGCAGGCTGTATTTTTGTATTCTATTCATTTGTTGATTTTCAATGAAACCCTTTATACCCATTTCTTTTAGTGTATTTTATTTGGGAAAACTTTAAAGGAGGGTAAAAGGAAAACCACAAACCAATATTTCAGTTTCCTTAATTGTTTGTTAATATAGAGGCATTTGTTCATTATTATTATTAAGAAGGCATTTTATTTTATATTATTATGTGGATGGGAACTGTTTTTCAGTCTTCTGACTGACAACTAAAGTCTGGGGAACTCAGTACTGCCACAGATTGACTGACTGACTGATGAAATGATGAACCATTGGCTGTTGAATCAGCTCCACAGTGTTTCTGCTGGTGACGTCTTCGCCTCAGCGATCAGTCAGCTGATCCACTTCCTCAGTACATACACAGCTGTTGTTGTTGTTGTTGTTGTATGAATGACAATAACAATAATATTATTAATTGTATATCTTCTTGTATAGAAAGTTTTATGATATAAGAAGATAAAGTTACCTTTAAAAACTGAATAATTTGATGAGTTGTAATAACAATAAAAATATACCATGATGGCAGGAAAGATATTAATGTTGTGAAACGTTAAATAATGTCGTTATATATGTAGGACGGAACCTGCCAAAATAAAAAATGAATAAATAAATGACTCGATAAATAAATAAATATGTTATTAAATGTACCAAAAATAATATTAAAAATAAATGTAGGCATTAATTAATTGATAAAATGTGACATGAATTGATATTTCTGTTTTAATTTGTTTCTTTGTTTTGTATTATATTAATTCCCTTATTTATTTACTCTTACTCTTTAATTTCCCCTTTTATTTCTTTATGTATTTATTTTTATTAAATTTAAAATCTATTTTTGTATTTATTTATTTATTTCTGCACGATTTTTGACTCCTTATTTATTTCTGTATTCTTTTTTTTTTTTTATAAATTTCTTTGATATTTAATTTGCTTAATTTAAAAGTTAATACAAATGAAGAGTAGATGGATAAATAAATAAAGAAGCAAATTAAAACAGAAATATCAATTTAGGTCACATTTGATCAATTCATTAATGGCTACATTTATTTTTAATATTATTTTTGCTACATTTAATGGCATATTTAATTATTTATTTATCGAGTAATTTATTTATTCATTTATTTTTTATTTTGACAGGTTCTGTCCTCCGTAGTTATAAAGAGAAACAGAGTGAATGTCTGTTGTCATGGTGACCGTTGGGTTAAACCAGCTGTGTCTGTCCTCTGTTGACCTTTGACCCCCGCTGTGTTCAGAGCTCAGAGGAGCTGCTGTTGGCAGCTGGGTGATGTAGTCCACCGCTGACTTCCTGTCCTGATTCACCTCAAACACACACACACACACACACACACCACCTGTCTGTGTGTGTGTGTGTGTCCACCCCCGCAGTAATCACATACCTGCTGGTAGCTGCAGCAAACACACACACACACACACACACACACACACAGAGAGGCAGGTATCTGCCAGGTGAGTCAGAGGCTCAGGTGACCTTGGAGTTTAGTTTTCTTTCAGTTTTTTGGACTTTTGCTTTTAGTCTCTCTCTCAGCTTCCTGTTCAAACCTGACAAGAGGCCGCTATCTCAAAATAATCTCACAGGATTCAATTCTGATCTGATCTGAAAATTAAAACAGAAATATACATTTGTCACATTTTATCAATTAATTAATGGCTACATTTATTTTTAATATTATTTCTGCTGCATATAATGACATATTTATTTATTTATTTATAGATTTATTGTTGATTGTGGCAGGTTCCGTCCTCTCTCTGAAGCTTCCTGTTCACACCTGGAGATCACACTCTGACCTCACCTGTACCAGGACAGGACAGATTAGACTAACCTGTCCTCTCTCTGTCTGTCTGTCTTCAGGTGTCTTACATCATCAGTGTGGACGGAAACGATCATGTTGTTCATCTGGAGAGAAATCAGTAAGTTGTGATTTGATGTTATGATACTGCGTCAGTGTACTGTAGTACTGATGTACTGATGTACTGTAGTACTACTGTACTGCTGTACTGTAGTACTGTAGTACTGATGTACTGTAGTACTACTGTACTGCTGTACTGATGTACTGTAGTACTGCTGTACTGATGTACTGTAGTACTGTAGTACTGATGTACTGTAGTACTACTGTACTGCTGTACTGATGTACTGTAGTACTGATGTACTGCTGTACTGTAGTACTGTAGTACTGATGTACTGTAGTACTACTGTACTGCTGTACTGATGTACTGTAGTACTGCTGTACTGATGTACTGTAGTACTGTAGTACTGATGTACTGTAGTACTACTGTACTGCTGTACTGATGTACTTTAGTACTGTAATACTGATGTACTGATGTACTAACTGTATTTACAAGAATTTAGTTTTAAGTAAGTAACAAAATGAATGAGGCAACATGTTTTATGTACTTTAATTAATCTAATCTCAGTGTGCGGTTTGAACTAGGACACTTTATTATCTGATGACATCATATCAGACGCTGCTGATTGGCCAATCGGATCCGTCCGTTGATGATGTCAGCAGCAGAAAATGAACACGTCAGCAGAGAGTCAAACAGCTGCTGATTTCCTTAAATTCAGTTTTAAGTCAGTAAATTAAGTTCTTCCAGAGAACTGAGAGTTTCAATAAAGCAAAACCGCGCTATTGACAAACCAACTTCAGGGGATGGCAATAAAAAGAGACAGTAATGGTGCTGTTGAGCTTCATTATCACCTCAGGAGAAACGTCTTCACCGTGACAGTCCTACTGATGTCCTTCTATCAGCTGTGTGACCGTGTTTCCATCAACATGACTGATACTCCGTCAGCTCCGTCAGCTCCGTCAGCTCGTCTCTCTCTCTCAGTATCTCTCTATAGTCAACAAACTGATAAACTTCAGTCTGAATCAGGAAGCTGAGTGATAAGGTCTGCTGGTGTTCAGCTGAAGGACGACAGTCTGCAGAAACACGATAACTACAGACGACCGGCTGGTTCTAATCTCCGTTTACAGGTTTATACTTTAAACAACAGATATATAGAAACTATAATAACTAAGATATAAAAACAGTATGAGAACACATAACAATAAAAACATCACATAGTTCTCTTTTGCTGACTCCATACAGGTATTTTCTTTTTTTACTTTTCAGAAACATCAACAAATGAGAATTAGCACATAAATAATTTGAATGAACTTTTACTCAGCACACAGACAAAGCCTAACCCTTAACACTCCGACGGCCCGCCAGACCGCTATTCTGTCCTTCAGAGGTTGATGTGGGTTCAGTTCTCAAGCCAGAGTGAAGAAACTGACATCATATGAAACTATGAAACCTGAAAATGTTAAATAACGCTCTAAACTTACACTAAATGTTGGCAAGGAAAAACTGTCATGGCCGTTTTCAAAGGGGTCCCTTACCTCTGACCTCCAGATATGTGGATGTGTGAGGGTTTTCGTTGGAAAAAAAGTCTGAAAAAAGTCAGAAAAAAGTTTCTTAAAGAAGTCTGAAAAATGTCAGAAGAAATACCCAAAAAATGTCTGAAAATGTCTGAAAAAAGCCCAAAAATGTCAGAAAAAGGTCCAAAAAAATGTCTGTAAATATCAAAAAAAAAAAAAATGCCCAAAGAAAGTCCATAAAATGTCCAAAAGAAAGGCAGAAAAAAAGTCCGATCCTGGTATCATCTGAAACTATAAAACCTGATGAATCCATCGGTACCAACCATGTCAGACTAGCTGGTCATGAAGGAGTTAAATAACGCTCCAAACTAACACTAAATGTTGGAGAGGAAAAACTGTCATGGCCATGTTCAAAGGGGTCCCTTGACCTCTGACCTCCAGATCAGTGAATGTAAATGGGTTCTATGGGTACCCACGAGTCTCCCCTTTACAGACATGCCCACTTTATGATCATCACATGCAGTTTGGGTCAAGTCATAGTCAAGTCAGCACACTGACACACTGACAGCTGTTGTTGCCTGTTGGGCTGCAGGTTGCCATGTTATGATGTGAGCATATTGTTTTATGCTAAATGCAGTACCTGTGAGGGTTTCTGGATCAATATCTGTCATTGATTTGTGTTGGAAACCCAACCTGACACCTTCCTGCTGTTGTTGTTGTTGTTGTTGTTGTTGTTGTTTACATGTTGTTAATAAATAAATATGATGTTAGTAGAAACATAAAGAGATAAAACACATGTCGTTGTTGTTGTTGTTGTTGACAGGTTGCTGCTTCCTGCAGACTTCACTGTGTTCTCCTACAGTCCCAATGGATCACTCATCACATCCAGACCACCTGTACAGGTAACACACACACACACACACACACACACACACACACACACTCTTCTGGACCAGCAGGAAGTGACAGGACCATGTGACCGATTGGAGAGTCAATACTGTATTTCATTTTCAAAGCTGCGTCCTCTCAGAGTAGAGCTATGATGTTGGATGTTCCAGTGATTCATGCAAAATCAGATCCCACCGTTCTGATCACAGAAAGACATTCTTAGGGTTTATGCGTATGGTTGATATTTATTGTTTTTATTCTTGCGTCATTTATCTGCTTTTATTGTCTTGTGAAGACAATTCAATACAGATCAATACATTTATTATTATTATTATTAGTAGTAGTATTATTAAGCTAAGAAAATAATGCCGAACTTGTTATTATAGTTTATATTGTGTTTTAGTAACAAATGAGCTTTTATTTAAATGACCAACACCAACTGTGCGCTTGGTGGATCCTGTTGGGTCTCTAAACTCTGGTGTAGGGTCATAGACCTGCTCTATATATAAAGCGTCTTGAGATAACTTCTGTTGTGATTTGACGCTATACAAAAATAAATTGAATTGAATTGAACTGAGGTGCGGTGAACGAGGCTCGTTGTTTGATTATTACAATAACTGGTTGATTGTTTTAGTGTTTAAAATGTGAGGAAATAGTTGATAGGAGTCCAGGGTGTCGTCTTCACACGTCTGACCGACAGTCCAAAGATAACGTTGATTTAATACAGACTCATCCTTTCAGCACTAATAATCATAACTTATTATATCAATGCAACAGAAAGCTTTAACGTGTTTTTAAAGAAACGTCTGAAACTGAAACCTCGACAGCTCAGCGCTCCGTGTGTCTGAGGCCGTTCGGTTTATTGAATTAAGACTTTTCCCAGAAAGAGATGCATGATGGGAAATCCCTCTGAGTCTGTGTGTTTAGTAAGTGCATTGATATTTCCTGTCTGCTGACCTACTGAACTCCTCATCTCTCTCTCTCTCTCTCTCTCTCTCTCTCTCTCTCTCTCTCTCTCTCTCTCTCTCTCTCTCTCTCTCTCTCTCTCTCTCTCTCTCTCTCTCTATCTCTATCTCTCTCTCTCTCTCTCTCTGTTTCTCTCTCTGATATTTGATGAGACATTACTGATTTACAGCCGCTGGACTCTGAGTCTGTAAACTCTATAAACTCTGCTTCAGTCAGCTGCACGTTCACATCCTCATCACCTTATTGGCATCATATAAATCACATCATTTCATTGTGTTTGGGAATGTAATAAAGTAAAAGAAGTTCTGGGAAGAGGTTAAATATCTGATGGAAGAGGTTTGATCAATACAGTTAATTATGGAGTCTAAACTTTTCTGATCCTAAAGAACAGAACATGAAGAATAAAGAGCTTCAAGGCTCTTTAACAGATAATAACACAATCATTACAACATTTAAATAGACCATGTATTGATAAATGTCTAAAACAGCT
The DNA here is from genome assembly GCF_043250625.1 of Sebastes fasciatus. Classification (NCBI taxonomy): domain Eukaryota; kingdom Metazoa; phylum Chordata; class Actinopteri; order Perciformes; family Sebastidae; genus Sebastes; species Sebastes fasciatus. The sequence goes on from NC_133800.1 coordinate 37,333,632, forward strand.
GCCTGCATGTATATATAGTGAATTAGTTTGTGTTATTGAGGCCAAACTTACCTTTAAAACAGCAAAGTCACACAATGAACGGGAGGTTTAATGTTGTAATAGTAAATGTCTAACAGGTTAAATGATGAAGTGATGGCACATGTTGAGTGAGTGACAGACCCGACATTTACATAATGAGGTAGAAATATATAAGAAATGTAAAAAGAAAGTAATACAGAAATAAATAAGTTTGGGGAAATAAATAAGGGGTGAAATGCAAAGAGAAAACTGTGCAGAAATAAATACATAAATAAATAATTACAGACATATAAAATTAAATTAAAATAAATACAAAATGAATGCAAAAAATACATAAATAAATAAATAAATAAAATACAAAAATAGATAAATGCATAAAAATAAATGCAAAAATAAATAAAAAATGGATGCAAAAATAAATACAAAAATAAACGCATAAATAACATATTTAAAAATAGATAAATGCATAAAATAAATGCAAAATAAATACAAAATGAATGCAAAAATTAAAAGAAAAAAATAAATAATTCCAGTGGGTGTTACGGTGTCATACACGGTGCCTTTTCCCCTGTAACCTTTAAATCTTTGACATTTTAATCTTCCTGTCGTCTCCTTCCTCCTCTCTTTACCCTCCTTCACCTGTTTCCTTCCGTTTTAACTCCTCCTGCTGTCGGTGCAGTTTTTGTTTGTTACAGTCAGTGTTACTGTTCATATATATAAATGTAACAGTTACAGTCAGTGTTACTGTTCATAGATATAAATGTAACAGTTACAGTCAGTGTTACTGTTCATATATATAAATGTAACAGTTACAGTCAGTGTTACTGTTCATAGATACAAATGTAACAGTTACAGTCAGTGTTACTGTTCATATATAAATGTAACAGCTACAGTCAGTGTTACTGTTCATAGATATAAATGTAACAGTTACAGTCAGTGTTACTGTTCATATATATAAATGTAACAGTTACAGTCAGTGTTACTGTTCATAGATATAAATGTAAGAGTTACAGTCAGTGTTACTGTTCATATATAAATGTAACAGTTACAGTCAGTGTTACTGTTCATACATAAATGTAAGAGTTACAGTCAGTGTTACTGTTCATATATAAATGTAACAGTTACAGTCAGTGTTATTGTTCATATATAAATGTAAGAGTTACAGTCAGTGTTACTGTTCATATATAAATGTAACAGTTACAGTCAGTGTTACTGTTCATAGATATAAATGTAACAGTTACAGTCAGTGTTATTGTTCATATATAAATGTAAGAGTTACAGTCAGTGTTACTGTTCATATATAAATGTAACAGCTACAGTCAGTGTTACTGTTCATATATAAATGTAACAGTTACAGTCAGTGTTATTGTTCATATATAAATGTAACAGTTACAGTCAGTGTTACTGTTCATATATAAATGTAACAGTTACAGTCAGTGTTACTGTTCATATATAAATGTAACAGTTACAGTCAGTGTTACTGTTCATAGACATAAATGTAAGAGTTACAGTCAGTGTTACTGTTCATATATAAATGTAACGGTTACAGTCAGTGTTACTGTTCATATATATAAATGTAACAGCTACAGTCAGTGTTACTGTTCATAGATATAAATGTAACAGTTATAGTCAGTGTTACTGTTCATATATATAAATGTAACAGCTACAGTCAGTGTTACTGTTCATAGATATAAATGTAACAGTTATAGTCAGTGTTACTGTTCATATATATAAATGTAACAGTTACAGTCAGTGTTACTGTTCATAGACATAAATGTAAGAGTTACAGTCAGTGTTACTGTTCATATATAAATGTAACGGTTACAGTCAGTGTTACTGTTCATATATATAAATGTAACAGCTACAGTCAGTGTTACTGTTCATAGATATAAATGTAACAGTTATAGTCAGTGTTACTGTTCATATATATAAATGTAACAGTTACAGTCAGTGTTACTGTTCATATATAAATGTAAGAGTTACAGTCAGTGTTACTGTTCATAGACATAAATGTAAGAGTTACAGTCAGTGTTACTGTTCATATATAAATGTAACAGTTACAGTCAGTGTTATTGTTCATATATAAATGTAAGAGTTACAGTCAGTGTTACTGTTCATATATAAATGTAACAGTTACAGTCAGTGTTACTGTTCATAGATATAAATGTAACAGTTACAGTCAGTGTTATTGTTCATATATAAATTTAAGAGTTACAGTCAGTGTTACTGTTCATATATAAATGTAACAGCTACAGTCAGTGTTACTGTTCATATATAAATGTAACAGTTACAGTCAGTGTTATTGTTCATATATAAATGTAACAGTTACAGTCAGTGTTACTGTTCATATATAAATGTAACAGTTACAGTCAGTGTTACTGTTCATATATAAATGTAACAGTTACAGTCAGTGTTACTGTTCATAGATATAAATGTAAGAGTTACAGTCAGTGTTACTGTTCATATATATAACTGTAACAGCAGTGTGAGGGTGATATAGAGTATATAAGTGTAACAGCAGTGTGAAGCTGATGTGTGCCCCCTGCTGGTGTCTCTGAGCTGCTGCAGCCTGTTTAATGTCTCTGTGTTGTTGTGTTACAGGACCACTGTCACTATCAGGGCTTCGTTCAGGACATGGAGGCTTCTTCTGTTGCTATGAGCATCTGCAACGGCCTCAGGTAACACACACGCACACACACACACACACACACACACACACACACACACACACACACACACACACACACACACACACACACACACACACATCCCTCTACTTCTGTCTCTGTGAGGACACTTATTGACATAATGCATTACCTGACCCCTAAACCTAGTTCTAACATGAAGCTGAGAACGTCCTCACTATGAAGGTCTAACACTCAAATTGGTCCTCACAAAGATAGATGTACACACACACACACACACACAGTATACACATTATACACATTGTACACACTCCCGTCTCTCTCAAGGACAAAGTTAGTTTCCTATTTATATTCTCCTCACAGATGGCTCAGCGTGTGTGTGTGTGTGTGTGTGTGTGGGTGCGGGTGCGCGTGCGTGCGTGCGTGCGTGCGTGCGTGCGTGACGTCCACCCTGCTGTTTCAGTCTGTGTGGTTTCTCAGTAATTAATATGGTGGACGTCACACACACACACACACACACTTAATTACGGGTTTGACTTTAGTCTCATTGTGCAACACACACACACACTCTCATGATGAGTCTCTGTTTAACTCCACTGAAGGTTTTATCTGAACTTTAAAGGACCAGTTCACCCAAACCACCAGAACCAGAATGAGAATCTTTATTCATTGCCAGGTGTATCAGGTCTACAGTAGGAATCTGCTTCGGTTCATTGGTGCAAATAAGCAGTAAAAATAACAATAGAATAAAACGTTAGAATAAAAGAGGAATAAAGTCTACCAACATACAATATAAGATATAAACATAATATAAACATAATATAAACAGAGGCGCACCAGAAAATGATGTCATCACAGCTTTTGCGTGGTTCGCAAAGGCTCTGCAAGTTGTCGCTGCGCTTGATCGTGCACCTCTGAATTTATGTAACTACACATTAACATGGACGCCTTCGAAGGAAGACCAGCCGAGCATTTTGGACTGAAAGTGACGACCAGAGGACAGTAAAACATCTGTCTACAAAGAGACGTACAAAAGTAAAACTACATTATATTCTACCAAGATGGCCTGTGTAGAACAATAAGTGTTTTCAGTCCAAAATGGCGGCTGTTGTAAAAAAAACACCAGAGTTTCTCTTCTTTGCTTAGATGTGTTGCCCTGGCAACAGGTTGGCCTGTACAGACATCTGTACAACTGATCATTGAGAGACCTCAGGGACAGTCACATGACCACAGGGACAGTCACATGACCACAGGGACAGTCACATGACCACAGGGACAGTCACATGACCACAGGGACAGTCACATGACCACAGGGACAATCACGTGACCACTGGGACAGTCAAGTGACCACAGGGACAGTCACGTGACCACAGGGACAGTCACATGACCACAGGGACAATCACGTGACCACAGGGACAATCACGTGACCACAGGGACAGTCAAGTGACCACAGGGACAGTCACGTGACCACAGGGACAGTCACGTGACCACAGGGACAGTCACGTGACCACATAGGCGTTTTGCTGCCGGCTGGATCACGATTTCCGGTAACAGTCGTTGACTTCCTGCTTATCCACTGACTATCGTGTTTCTACGTCTCCTGGCGTTTCGGAGCATATTGCAACCAACAACGCGGAGCGTAAACGCCGTTGTGCGTGCTCGTAGCGCCACGATGTCACGCACGAGTGTAAACAAAGCTTCCCTCTACAGCGATGGCTCCACTGGTTCTGCTCCCACACATCTGTAACCTTCCATTAAACAACATGTCAACCACATGACACAAACATCCTTCTGTCATCTGAACACATGGCCCGTCTTCGCCACTCCCTCGTCTTCATCACCTCACGACTCCTAACCTCTCTGTGTGTCTCTCTTCTCTTCAGAGGAGTGTTGCATCTCGCCGACGACAGCTACGGCATCGAGCCGTTAGACTCCGCCCCCGAGCAGCACCTGGTGTACCGCCTGCAGGATGTGACGTCACAGCCCCGGGGATGTGGCACGCCGCACCATGATGAGCGTTACCGTGGCAACAACGCCACCACGGAGCACGCTCAGCATAAACCAGAGGAGATCCACCACAGAGGACACAGCAGGGTGAGTTCATATAACAATACTGTATGTGTACGTCCAGGTAGAGCAGAACGAGGAGTAACCTGATGTTGTTGTTGTTGCAGATGAAGAGAGCTGTTCTTCATCTGACTCACTACGTGGAGCTGCTGCTGGTGGTCGACAACGAGCGGGTAACACACACACACACACACACACACACAGACTACAACTGCTTACACATTGTTAAAGGAACAGTCCAACATTTGAGGTAAACCTTCTTGTTCTTCTCGTGTTATTGAAAGGTCTTTAAAAGAAGCTAGGCTAGCAGTTTCCCCCCGCTTCCAGTGTTTGTGCTAAGCTAGGCTAAACGTGTCCTGTACACACACACACATACACACACACACACACACAGATGAAACTGATCTCCATCTGAACAACAGTTCTAAACATGTTGTAATGTTCCTTTAAAAACACAATAAACCATAAATATAATAATGATAATAAACAGATGTGTCAGATGTTTGGTCTGAAGGTCTGAAGGTTTCCTGTTGTTCTGTCTTCAGTATAATTATATGAACAAGAACGAGACGGCGGTGAGAGACGAGATGGTTCATCTGGCCAACTTCATCGACAGCGTGAGGACACACACACACACACACACACACACACACACACACACACACACAGCTGCAGTAGTACTACTGTACAGGTACCTGGAGGTTGTACTGAAGTACTTGAGTGTGTTCAGATCTACATGCAGCTGAACGTGCGGGTGGTCCTGGTCGGTCTGGAGATCTGGACTCAGCAGAACCTGATCAGCACCGAGGGAGGAGCCGGAGAGGTTCTGAACCGCTTCACCCAGTGGAGAGAGAAAGAGCTGGTCCATCGCCGCCGCCACGACTCAGCACAACTCATCCTGTTAGTGTGCACACACACACACACACACACACACACACACACACACACACACACAAAGTGTAGTCAGTATTCATGATGATGATGATGTTGTTGCAGGAAGAAGGGTTTCGGGGGAACAGCAGGAATGGCGTTCGTCTCCACCGTCTGCTCCAGGAGCCACGGGGGCGGGATCAACGCGGTACGCTGCTCTCTGCTTTTTTCTATCTCTGATTTCTAAGTAGATTTATGGACCATATGATATACACTATTCTAATATTATCTCCTGTGGAAGTGCATTCACACTGAATCTAAAGAGATGTGTTTCATGTGTGTGTTCAGATTTAGTTCTGACTCTGAGAAGAAGAAATGTGATTTTTGATACAGAAGAAGAAGAAGGAAGAAAATACAGTTTTTACAGACTGAGGAGGACTAACAGGGACCAGTATACTGACTCTACCTCTCTCTCTCTCTCTCTCTCTCTGTTTCAGTTCACCAACAACAACGTTCCCTCGTTCGCCTCCATCGTGGCTCATGAGCTCGGTCACAACCTCGGGATGAACCACGACGACGGGCGCTCCTGTACCTGCGCCGTCGCCGCCTGCATCATGAACTCTGGAGCCACGTAAGACGCAAACACACATATTATATTATATTATATCATATCATATCATATCATATTATATTATATTATATCATATCATATTATATTATATCATATTATATTATATCATATTATATTATATTATATCATATTATATTATATCATATTATATTATATCATATTATATCATATCATATCATATTATATCATATCATATTATATTATATCATATTATATTATATCATATTATATTATATTATATCATATTATATTATATCATATTATATTATATCATATTATATTATATATTATATCATATCATATTATATTATATCATATTATATCATATCATATCATATTATATTATATTATATCATATTATATCATATTATATCATATCATTATATTATATCATTATATCATCATATTATATTATATCATATATTATATTATATCATACTATATTATATCATATATCATATCATATTATATTATATCATATTATATCATATTATATCATATCATATTATATTATATCATATTATATTATATCATATATTATATCATATTATATTATATCATATCATATTATATCATATCATATAATATCATATCATATTATATTATATCATATCATATTATATTATATCATATTATATTATATCATATTATATTATATTATATCATATTATATTATATCATATCACATCATATTATATTATATTATATCATATTATATTATATCATATTATATCATATTATATTATATCATATATCATATCATATTATATCATATTATATTATATCATATTATATTATATTATATCATATATTATATTATATCATATCATATCATATTATATCATATATTATATTATATTATATTATATCATTATATTATATCATATTATATTATATCATATATTATATTATATCATGTTATATTATATCATATTATATTATATTATATCATATATTATATCATATATCATATCATATTATATTATATCATATTATATCATATCATATATCATATTATATTATATCATATTATATTATATCATATATTATATTATATTATATCATATTATATTATATTATATCATATTATATTATATTATATCATATTATATTATCATATATTATATCATATATCATATTATATTATATCATATTATATTATATCATATTATATTATATTATATCATATTATATCATATTATATGATATGATATCATATATCATATTATATCATATTATATTATATCATATTATATTATATCATATTATATCATATTATATCATATATTATATTATATCATATTATATTATATTATATCATTATATTATATCATATTATATTATATCATATTATATCATATTATATCATATATTATATCATATCATATTATATTATATCATATCATATATCATATTATATTATATCATATTATATTATATTATATTATATTATATCATATATTATATTATATTATATCATATTATATTATATTATATCATTATATTATATCATATTATATTATATCATATCATATCATATATCATATTATATTATATCATATTATATTATATTATATTATATTATATCATATATTATATTATATTATATCATATTATATTATATTATATTATATCATATTATATTATATTATATCATATTATATTATATCATATTATATTATATTATATCATATATTATATCATATATCATATTATATTATATTATATTATATCATGTTATATTATATCATATTATATTATATCATATCATATATCATATTATATTATATCATATTATATTATATCATATTATATCATATTATATCATATATTATATTATATCATATTATATTATATTATATCATTATATTATATCATATTATATTATATCATATCATATATCATATTATATTATATCATATTATATTATATTATATTATATCATATATTATATTATATTATATCATATTATATTATATTATATTATATCATATTATATTATATTATATCATATTATATTATATCATATTATATTATATTATATCATATATTATATCATATATCATATTATATTATATTATATTATATCATATTATATTATATTATATTATATCATATTATATTATATTATATTATATTATATATATATGACTGACACACTGACAGCTGTTGTTGCCTGTTGGGCTGCAGTTTGCCATGTTATGATTGGAGCATATTGTTTTGTGAGGGTTTCTGGACAATATCTGTCATTGTTCTGTGTTGTTCATTGATTTACAATAATAAATATATACATACATTTGCATAAAGCAGCATATTTGTCCACTCCCATGTTGATAAGAGGATTAAATACTGGACAAATCTCCCTTTAAGGTTCATTTAGAACAGATAAAACATGTGATTAAACGCAAATTAAACTCCTCCTCCTCTCCTCCTCCTCCTCCTCTCCTCTTCTCCTCCTCCTCCTCCTCTCTCTCCTCCTACTCCTCCTCTCCTCCTCTCCTCCTCCTCCTCCTCTCCTCTTCTCCTCCTCCTCCTCCTCCTCTCCTCCTCCTCTCCTCCTCCTCTTCTCCTCCTCCTCTCTCTCCTCCTCCTCTCCTCTTCTCCTCCTCCTCCTCTCTCCTCCTCTCCTCCTCCTCCTCTCTCTCCTCCTCCTCCTCCTCTCCTCCTCCTCTCCTCCTCTCCTCCTCCTCTCTCCTCCTCTCCTCCTCCTCTCCTCCTCCTCCTCTCTCTCCTCCTCCTCTCCTCCTTCTCCTCTCTCCTCCTCTCCTCTTCCTCTCCTCCTCCTCCTCTCTCTCCTCCTCCTCCTCCTCTCCTCCTCCTCTCCTCCTCCTCTCTCCTCCTCTCCTCCTCCTCTTCT
>NC_133800.1:37347719-37410219 GCF_043250625.1 Sebastes fasciatus
CAGCGTGGACAGCGGACCCACCTGGAACGGTACCGTCAGATGAATGCTAACTCATTAATGCTAACGTATTAGTGCTAACTCCAGATGCTTCTACTTTGCTGTTGTTTTGCTCGCTGTCAGTGAAACTCGGCACTTCCTGCTCAGATGTTTCACAATAAAAGCACCACATTTGGACAATAGTGAAAGTAAATACTTCCTGTTGATATGAACTCTGTCCGTCTGTCCTCCTCAGATAAAGACACGTCCGTCAGAGACGGTCTGCTGGTCTTCTTCTTCCTCGTCCTTCCTCTTCTCGCTCTGGGTGCGTTTGTTTTCCTGCGCCGGAACGAGCTGCTGCGGCGCTTCGGGCTGAGCCGCAGGAAGAGGTCGCAGGGATACCAGTGAGTTCACACTACAGACACTGATTGGTTGGTACGGGTCATGTGATCTCCTCTGACCTTTGACTCACATGACTGACACCTTGACCTGAAGACGTCTGAATGAAGAGTCACCGGCTGTAAAACCTGTATAGAGATAGAAAGAAGTCATGTGACAAAAGACAGGTGACTGCTGACATCACTTCCTGTCGCCATGCCGACACATCCTGAAGGTTTCAGTTGACAGCAGCTGTTGTTTCTATTAATGATCAGTTCAGACTGACAACTGTCCTCTGTGCTGCGTTCAAAGACACTCTTCTCTTAACTGTCCTCTGTGCTGCGTTCAAAGACACTCTTCTCTTAACTGTCCTCTGTGCTGCGTTCAAGGACACTCTGACTGTCCTCTGTGCTGCGTTCAAGGACGCTCTGACAACTGCTCTTAACTGTCCTCTGTGCTGCGTTCAAAGACACTCTGACTGTCCTCTGTGCTGCGTTCAAGGACACTCTGACAACTGCGCTCAACTGTCCTCTGTTCTGCGTTCAAAGACACTCTGACAACTGCTCTTAACTGTCCTCTGCTGCGTTCAAGGACGCTCTGACAACTGCTCCTAACTGTCCTCTGTGCTGCGTTCAAGGACACTCTGACAACTGCTCTTAACTGTCCTCTGCTGCGTTCAAGGACACTCTGACAACTGCTCTTAACTGTCCTCTGTGCTGCGTCCAAGGACACTCTGACAACTGCTCTTAACTGTCCTCTGTGCTGCGTTCAAGGACGCTCTGACAACTGCTCCTAACTGTCCTCTGTGCTGCGTTCAAGGACACTCTGACAACTGCTCTTAACTGTCCTTTGTGCTGCGTCCAAGGACACTCTGACAACTGCTCTTAACTGTCCTCTGTGCTGCGTCCAAGGACACTCTGACAACTGCTCTTAACTGTCCTCTGTGCTGCGTCCAAGGACACTCTGACAACTGCTCTTAACTGTCCTCTGTGCTGCGTTCAAGGACACTCTGACAACTGCTCTTAACTGTCCTCTGTGCTGCGTCCAAGGACACTCTGACAACTGCTCTTAACTGTCCTCTGTGCTGTGTTCAAAGACACTCTGACTGTCCTCTGTGGTGCATTCAAAGACACTCTGACATTTAAAAACTGAGGCTTTGCTGCCTTAACAAGCTGTGATGTCATGTCATACCTCTTGACTCCACTCACTGAGCTGATGTCACTTCCTGTCTCCAGGGCTGACGGCGCAGCTTCAGCCAATCCCAACAGAGGACCGCCTCCCAGAGCGCAGCCTCCATCTGTTGCCCGGGGCAACGCCAACAACATCGTCAAAGACGGGGTGAGTTTCCCGTCCTAGGAGCTAACTCTAAACCAACTGGTCCTACGAGTTAACTCTGAGCTAACTGGAACTATTATGTAGTTTTATAAATTACTTCACTTTTTATACTTTGTTTTAAATGTGTTTTCTGCTCAGTTAGCAACAATTCCAATTAATCACCATAGCAACGCCCCTGTTAATTGGTGTCGTTGGTTCAGCGTTTAACTGACACCATGTAGACGGCAGACACAGACTCAGTGATAATGTGGTGAACCTGCCTGTGACCCTGCTGATCAGGAGGCCGCCGCTAGTGATGATGATGATGATGATGTCACTGTGCTCGCGGTAAGCTTCAGGTTCACATTAGTGTGTTAGGTCTTAGTAGGTACCACTGTGTTGCTATGACGACCCCTCCTCCATCCTCTGATAGCTCCTCTTATACAGTAGTTCAACTTCTACAACGTGAGAGTGTTTTAATAATGAAAAGAGTTCAATTAGAGTCTAATCATTTATTAATAAATATATATAATAAATTCAATTCTCTAATCGGTAGATAATCCTGTAACTCTGATAGATTACTGCCTGCTTCTCTTAATCAACCCTCGATTAATAGAATCATCAGATTTAGTTGATTTGTGTGTGTGTGTGTGTGTTACTGACAGTGTGGATGTTTCATTACAACTAATTAATTAATTAATTAATGAAATGAATGCGTTGATGAGTCCTAACATCCTCTGCTCTCTCTCCATGTGAAGCACCACGCTCAGCTACTGCCACCGCAGGAGGTAAAATACTCTCACTACTCACAATGTAATACTACTACTACTACTACTACTACTATAATACTACTACTACTACTGTAATACTACTGCTACTACTACTGTAATAATACCACTACTACTACTGTAATACTACTACTACTACTGTAATAATACCACTACTACTACTGTAATACTACTACTACTATTACTACTACTACTGTAATCTGTAATACTATTACGATAGTACTCTGAACTGCATCTGCTTCCTGCTGCTTTTATTGAAACTGATTTATTATGAGAGTTATTTTACATTCTGTGTTTGTCTTACTCAGTCTTATTAAATAAAAGTACAAAGTATTAGCATCAACATCTACTTAAAGTACCAAAAGTAAAAGTACTCATTCTGCAGAATAATCTTTGTTATATTATTGTATTATATATATTATAAATTAATCATTGATGCATTAATGTGTTCATCACTTTAATGTGTCAGCCGGTAAAGGTGGAGCTACTTTTAATGACTTTTGGTGATATTTTACAAATATTTTTGCATATATTGATTTTTGTCTGATAATTTATTCATATTTTTCTGATATTTTACAAATGTTTTTTAATATTTTACTGATATTTTGCATATTTTATCAATTTTTGTCTGATGATTAATCATTTTTTTTATTTAACTTATATTTTTATGGTATTTTACTAATATGTTTCGGGATATTTTACGAATATTTTTTACCGATATTTTGCATATTTTATACATTTTTGACTGATAATTTATCAATATTTTTCTGATATTTGACTTATATTTATTGATATTTTACTAATATTTTTATAATATTTTACTAATATGTTTATAATATTTTACAAATGTTTTTTTAGGATATTTTACTGATATTTTGGATATTTTACTAGTATTTGTCTGATGCTACACTAATATTTTTCTAATATTTTTGGGATATTTTATTTGTTCATCCCTTTAATGTGTCAGCTGGTTTAGGTGGAGCTCATTTGAATGACTTTATATACAGCTGCTAGTTTAATCTATAATAATACATCGGTATTTGTAACTAAAGCTTTCAGATAAATGTAGTGGAGTGAAAAGTAGTATATTTTAGAGCTTCAACTCATCCATTCATCAACTGATTATTTTACTAATTAATTGTTTTGCCTATAAAATGTCCAGAAACTGTGAAAAACTCCTCTTATTATTTCCCTCATTCCAAAGCGACGTCCTCAAATATCTAGTTTTGTCCAACCAACAGTCCAAAACCATAAAAGGTTTCTGTGAATGTGGAGGTTTAATAACCTGAGGAGGAGTTTCTGTTCCACAGATCCACATAAATAGACGTAGTGGGGGTGTTTATCACCAGAGTTACAACCTGGCTTTGAAACAGCTCTTAGTACATCATGCAGGGAGATAACATGATAACATCATGCAGAAAATATAACTGAAGAGTTCAAATGAGTGAATAAAGTGAGGAAGACATTTAACTCTGCTGTCTGTGTGTTTGTGATCAGGTGATGGAGACCAGCAGGACAGCTTCCTCCTACGCTGTGAGGCCTCCTCCTCCTCCTCTGTAAGATCAATGACATCATATCTCACTGCTCAGCTTCTGGGAACACTAACACTCTCAGTCAAAGCCCAACATATCCACACAAGCTCCTCTTACTAGCTCTAACCAGAGAGGTGTTGCTCAGGAGTCATGTGATGTGATGACACCTGAGATATCTCCATGACAACTGAGCAAACCCCACCTGGTGATGGAGACCGTGAGACCTGGTAGAAAGAGGACCTCCAGTTAAGATTTCAAGAATGAACTGTCATCATGCTCAAAGTCAAAGTAGTTCAGGTTGATAAAGCTGAAGCTAACTCTGAGCTAACTGGACCGTGAAGCTAACTCTATGCTAACTGGTCCTAGGAGCTAAAACCAAGTTCCAACAGAACCAATCTGTGTAAATACCACGTTGAATGTTGTTGTTTCTAACAGGTGTATTAATATAAATGTATAAAGGAGACGTTGTCGTCGTCTCGGAAGAGTTTTTGTACGTTTTTGCCAGTTTTCACAGTTTGTGGGTTACCTTCTAGACCCAACCCAGTTCTGGTTGTTGACTTCTCTCTTTTATTTTTCACTTCTCTCTCAGAAAACCGAAACCTTCTGCTGCATCTCAGCCTCACCTGGTGCCTCAAAGACCCGCCCCCGCTCCACCTGTTTAACCAATCAGGGCGCTCCGCCCACCACACCTGGATGACACCCGTCCCCTCCTCCTCTTCTTCTCCTCCTCCTCTTCCTCTTCAACCTCACTCCCCACCTCACAACAGCCAGGAAAGGATTCTGGAGCCGAGTTGGCCGACAGCCAGCCCTGGACTACAAACTGGACCTCTCCACCAGGAAACTGGACCGAGTCAGACCGGACCGGGAACCAGAACCAACAGGAACGCACCGGGACTGAACTGAAGCAGCTGCTGGTCTCTACAGACTTTCTGTCTTTCTTTCAAGAGCAGCGTGGAGACAAAACTCAGCCAATCAGGTGACTGCTCTGTCACCAAACCAGCCAATCAGGTGAGTGCTCTGTCACCAAACCAGCCAATCATATCTCCAGAACAGTCACCTGCGACATCAACAAGCCAAATACTAGATAAACGTGTCATTGCCCAGTCAACAGTGTTTTCATCACATCAACATGTTGTATTCCTGCTGCTGTAAAAAGCTCAACTGGCTAGCTAAGTAAGAGTGTGTTCCAATCCACGTACTTCCAGAAGTACACTTCAATGTGGTGCACTTTGTGCACTCTGTACTCACTTGAGTAGTGCGTGTATTTCAGCGGGGTAGGTTCGTCTCAAATCGAATACTCTGCGGCGCACTGACCGTAAATGACGATTGCAACATTTGACCGCGGCTCGCTACCCGCCAAAATATCTTCTGAAAACAAATGAAAGCAGAGTGGAAATAACGTTTCCAACGTCGTCGCCTACGCCTACGACGTGTCCTCCTGTTGGCTGAAAATGCACCGGTATGTTTACGTATTGTTTTATTCTGTTATCTACGTATGTTTGAATAGTGGTCGTGGTCGTGGCTCCGCCTCTTCCGCTTCGTAGCCAAGATGGCGACAGTTGAGTGTGGAAAGTGTCCAGCGTTCCACACTCAACCATCTGACCGTTTTGAGTACAACATCCGGGTACTTTGAGTGCACTGCATTCTGCCGTACTTCATAGTGTGAACGCACTCATGCACTCAGAGTAGTGAGTGTAAGTACAGAAGTACGCGGATTGGAACACACTGCAACTTTTGCTGGTTAACAACGCTAGCACGCTTACAAGGTTATGAGGTAACGCTACGTAGCAGCGGTGTGTCCTAAATGTCATACTACAGCTCACATTGCTAAATATCCACTATACAGTTAGCTAGCCAGTTTGGTAACTAATGTTGCTAACAAGCTTCTGTGTTCATGAGCTGATGCTGCTACACGTGTCACCAGTAGCATCACTGACCTCCCGACATTCATTCATCAACATTTTGTAATGTTAAATACTACTAAATGAACTGCTAGCTTCACTTGCTAGCTTTTGTGAGAAGTCCGTTAGCTACAGTACGTTCCACATGTCGCCATGGTAACACAAGTATTTACTATATAGTTCGCTAACCAGCTAACAAACGTTGACTTGCTCAGATCGAACCTAAAAGGCCTCGAGCCGATAACCTACAAGAAGTTAATGATGTTTTGAGTCGGTGATTCACTAAACCTCACCACGGTGCTATGTTAGCTTAGAGTGGCTCTATACCGTCTATAGTGATAACTAATAACAGATTTAACATCATCATTTAAAGTCAATATATAAATATCAGGTCCTTGATTTCACACAGCAGCAGCTCCTCTTATTGATCCGCTGCTCTGTAGCACGTAGCCGGCTAATGAACAACCCCGTCACATTATGATTATTACTCCATCATTTCATCTGAGTGTCTGATCTATGAAAATATAACCACTATATATATATATAACACCTTCAAAAAGTCCTCTAGCTAAATCTGAATGTTTCTTTATTGTTCATATTAATGTACCGATGAAGGTTTAGCTAACGGTCCGTTACTTTATGTACGGAGAGGTGCTTCGCTCTGATTGGCTGGTTTGGAGACGCAGAGGTCACTGGAGGCGGAGCTTGCACTTGGACCCTTCTGTGTGTTTCCTGTCTCTGAATGAAAGCACTGGTGCCGTCTGATTGCACTTCCCAACCCCCCCACCCTCTGCTCAGCACTGTCATAGGAATGTAACGCACCCCCGCTGCTGGGTGAGGGTGCGCTTGGTCTCCACCACCCGGGTCGCCCGGCTCTCTCTCTCTCTCTCTCTCTCTCCAGAATTGTAAAATCACAGTATGCAACACAGTCTGAGTGCAGAGCTCCTCTGGGTTTTACTTCCTGTCCTCTGGATCTGGATCTGTGTGGATGTTTGGGACTCTGCAGGGACGGTACGCTCACCTCCTTTAGTTTTAGTTTTATCTCAAAGCCTGAAACCCTTCAACACTTCAACACTGTTCAGTCTGATATCTGAGATGTTCAGGAACCATCCGGCCCCGTAGTCTAAAGTCTAAAGTCTAAACGTACACGGATATGTGTCCTTCTTTTAAAAGGAAACATTTCTCTCCACACAACCTTTGTTTTACTAAATATGTCCGTCCACACTAGAACACAAAAACCACTCCAAACTGGGCCAGTAGGTGGCGATGAAGTCTACGTCAGCGATAGATCAAACACCTCAGAAGAGAAGATGTAAAGTCGTCATTACGGGTTACGCCTCCTAGTGTTCAACAGGAGGAAATGCAGCTCTTTATAGATGGAGAGAAACACCTCGGCAGATATCAAACTGAGTTTTTATATCTGTGAGTTACCGTCAGTCTAACGTTAGACGAGTCACATTTACGGCTTCCGCCATTTTGGACTGAAAGACGTCAGTAAAACGTCCTCCTTCAAAGAGACGTACAAAAGTAAAAGTACATTGTTTCTATTCTATAGTCGTATTCTACTGAAGTGGCCTGTGTTGAACATTAAAATATTATAAATATAATACGCGTTTTCAGTCCAAAATGGGGGCAGCGGTTATTGTCAACAAAAACAGCGGAGTTTCATCTGTTTGCTTCTCTTCTCTTTGCGTACGGTCGGTTTGTATTCTGACGCAAAAGTAAAACAATGTCAACATATTTGAGACAAATTACTGACCGGAAAAAAACACATCGGATATCTCGCCTCATAGAAATGAATGAACTTCAGGGTTGACTGGCATACGTACACAGAGTTTTGTGGAAACGTGGCGTTAGACCTAGCAGTAAACAAACCGGCAGTCCGCCATCGTTTCATTACACAAAGCAGCAAAAGGAATGTGTGAACTGAGGAGAACTGAGGACATGACGTCTGGACCTTAGAAGGTGTTTTTCAAAACTCCGTTTCACCGACTGAAAACCAGGAAATGGGGCCTAAAGGTTCACGGGGAGGCATCCGGATATTTCCAGAAGCTCCAGTCTGACCGGTCAGAACATGTGTCTGTGATGTAAAACCAGAGGTCAGAGGTCAGAGCTTTTATTTGTTTCCAAAAACGGCACTTCAGAGTGGATGAATGTGAAAACGCTGCTTTAGTGTAGACGAGGAGAACTCTTAGAGAATAGTGTTGTTAGCTTGTCGGCTGTAGGCTGGTTTGTTGTTTGACGGCTGAAAGAGGAAGAAGAAGAGATTTACTTTAAGTTTGGTGCCTTTATTGACAGGAAATACAACCCTCAGTTAAATGTACTGAACATCCCAGACTGAAGACGGCTGACAGAGTTTGAAGTGGATCCGTTAAAGTCACCACTGGAACTCCTGAACTCTCTCCTGCTTTTAAAGACTTCCTGTCGCGTCGTCTTTAACGCCAACGCCAACGCCAACGCCACCTGAATGTGAGAAACTGAACGAAACACGACTGAACATGTAGAAACATTCAGGATGTCGTCGTTGTTTCTCTCTCTCGCTGTGTGAACACTCGGCGGCCAGCGGCCCTCCACACACACACACACACACGCACACACACACACACACACACACACACACACACACACACTCACAGGTTTCATTCAAACCAGGGATTTTTACACCAAATGTTTCTGTTAGTGTGTGAGCGGCTTCACCTGCTGTGAGCTGACTGTTAGCATGGTGTGTGAGGACGCCACCGTGTTGGTATTTAATCTGCTTCAGGATCTTGTTACGTTGCTGTCTGGGGTGTGTTTGTGTGGACAGACTGAGGATCAACACACGTCACTCATAGGGCTAATACTGTGCCATGTCATCACTTTCATGCCAAAAACAATGATATAATCTGTGTTTCCCCCCCGGAGGTATATTCCTGAGGAAAGAGAGTGAAGTTATTTGGGAAGTTGGAGCAGCTGAAGCTGAAACTCAGATTACAGTCAGTGACCTGCTGCTGCTGCTGACGGGTCTGTTTAAGTCTGCTCAGATTCTACTTTTATTCTTTAAATCAACTAATCTCATGTTCAGACTCAAACCAGCTGAATGGATCTACTAACTACAGTCAGTATCCTGCTGCCACTAACACTCACTAGAGCTCCACGTGTGGATGTGGATTCATCCGCCGCTGAAAATAGTCCCCAACAAAGTCACCGTTTCCTCCCGTGTCGGCTCAACAATAACTTCATGTGTTACTAATAAATATTATAAATGAAAACCTGCAGTATTCCCAGTTCACGGCAGCTGAAAGAGTGTTTTTAAGATTCAATACTTTATTGCCATAATTAATAGGAATTTCCTTTTAGGGTTACAGCGATGCCAATTATTATTTTATTATTTATCAATTCTTTGTCTAAATAATGTCAGATAATTAAAAAAAAAAATGTCCAATCCGATTTTTAAATGATGTCATCAAATGTCCAAAACCTAAAAGTATTCTGTGAAAAAAAGCTGAAAAATGACTTTAAATTTTTGTTTAAAATGTTTTCAATGTGAAACTTCATTTTCAAATTTGCCGTGCTTCTTTTCCATATAATAAACAAACATAATGTCAAAAGACATAGGAAGAACACACTTAAAAAACTGTATAGAATAAAAAATAAAAAATGTAAATAAGTAAACATAATAATTAAAAAAATTAAATAAAATAATAATTAAAAATTAAATAAATAAAAAGTAAACAATAATAAAAAAAAACAAATACAATAAACAAGAATAATTAAAATAATAAAATAATTAATAAAAGAAAATACTTTAAATTATAAATCAATGAACAATTGCAGATTAATTTTCCGAGGATTAATTAATAGACTAATCAGCTCTATTTCTTTGAGTGAGCTCACATAAGGCAAAAACAAATACAGTAAAAGCACGGCGACATAAAACAAGTGATAAAAACAGGAAACAGCTTTGTGTGGGAATAATAAGTAAATAAAACTTGTGTTGCCGTGGCAACCATACAGTGTCTTATGGGCATGACTAATAACAGCACATTGGTGTTTGAGGAGCTACTTCATCATATTTATACGTTATAGGAGGTTCACAGTGTGAGAGTCCAGACATCATGTCACCAACATCTCAAAGCTCTGATCTACTTTTGATTTATTTTAATTTATTAGCATTTAATTAAACAGTATTCAAGATTAAATTATGCATGAATGATAATATAAGTCTTAAATATAATCTGGAGGAGGCAAACATATCTAGCGTTCTAACGTTTGATAAAAACGGTGAATTTAAACAATGAAACGACATATTTCTGTTTTTAAAGTAGGAACCAATGAGCTCGGAGCTGAGAGCCACAGACAGGAAGTCAGACGGTGTTGAGAGACGCACTAACATGTTATTGGTTTGAGTCTGAACATGACATTTTTATGAACATGTATAGAATAACACACTGGTCCTTTAATTAAACGGTGGATTCTGGTCTCAATATCAGTGGGATTTTCTTGCCCTGAGTTGTGTCTTTCAGGCAGAGATTCGTCCCAGCCTCAGCAGGGCTGCTGTGGGTTTACAGGAACACTTATTAAAGCCTACTAACTTTAGTCTCCTCTTAAAAAGGGACTGCAAGTGGTTGAGGGTGTGCAGGCAGCCTGAGAGGTCGGACTCAGGGCAGGAGAGTCCCACGGTGCTGTTATATTTATGCTAACCTGTGTGAACTGTGTGTGTGAGTTGCAGGTACAGGGAGACAGTATGATTGGTCGACAGGTGTCGCCTCATCTGTCACCATGGCAACACAGAGAATCTCATCACCTTTTTCTATTATAATAAATGATTTTATAGGATTTTATGTTTTTTTTCTTCTTTTTGCAAATGTAAACATGTTATCTGTGGTTTTATTCCATTATTAAATATCGCTGCGTCACGTGATTGATTTTTATGTTGAAAACAGTCGATGATGGTAAACTTCAAATCTGAGAACAACGACGCTCCGCTCTGGATGTCTTGTTTCCATCAGCAGCAGGACCAGAACCAGAACCGTAGAACCCAAACTGAGCTGCGTTCAAAGTGCTGTTTGCTGCAGCTTCATGTGATTATTTAATAAACTTCATTAAAACAGTTGATACTTGTGTTGATTTGGAATTAAAGTGCACAGAAATGTTATCTCTCCAACCTACAGGCTCGTGTTTGTGGCTGGAAACTGAAAAGTGTCAACTGTCACTGACTTTAATTTAAATTTATAAAACTAAAGGATAATTTTTTTTTCATCAATATTTTTCTAAATTTAATATAAAAAAAGAAATTATACTATTTATATGACCAAAGCAATAATATAAAAATTTATTATGTTATTGTAATTTGTTTTAACTATTTGTTTTTACATTTGTTGTTACCAATGTTTTCATTTTATATTAAAAAATTTGAACTATAGATTTTTTTTAATTTCTTAAATACAAAAAATAATAAACCTAATTTCCATGTATTGTTGTTATTTATATTATTATTATTGTTATTAATAATATAATTTTAGATGAATAAAAATGAATTGTGAGACACACCCTGCACAGTTCTGCGAGAAAGTGTCAACTGTCACTAGTTTTAATTTGAATTTATAAAACTAAACCTCATGTATGCTTTTTACATTTTTGTTAACCTCTTCTTAGTATAATATCATTTTCAATTTTAATTCTGTATTTTTTAAAATACATTTTAAGTTTAATATAATAAAATAAGACTAGTTTTATTAACAGAGCTTGAATATATTTATTTTCTATTTAATTTTTTTTTTAGATTTATGTTTTTATCGTTTTTATTATTATTAACCAATATAGTTTTTTTTAAATATCATAAATATAAAAAATCTGCATGAAATCCTCCATTAAAAGGTATGTATTATTATTATTATTACTAGTAGTAGTAGTTTTTTTGGTATGCATGTTTTTTGTTTTCCGGTTTTGTTAACCTTTTCTTTGTATATGATTTTTTTTATTTTGATTCAGTGTTTTTATATATATATTTTTTCTTTTTTTCACAAGTAAAATCTATCTATTTAAATTAATTAATTAATTTTAAATTTTATTCATGAATAAAAGTTAATCCTTAGACACGCCCCGCCCTCGTACGTCATGACGTCAGCGCTGCCTCACGTCACCTTTTCTTAGTATAATATAATTTTCAATATTAATTCTGTATTTTTTTAAATGACTTTTAAGTTTAATATAATAAAATAAGAATAGTTTTATTAACACAGCCTGAATATATATATTTTCCAATATTTTCACACTATTTTCTATTTCCATTTTTTTTATTTTTTAGATTTATGTTTTTATCGTTTTTATTATTATTAACCAATATAGAATTTTTCAAAATATCATAAATATAAAAAATATGCATTCAATCTTACATTAAAATGTATGTATTATTATTATAAGTAGTAGTAGTAGTTTTTTTGGTATGCATGTTTTTTGTTTTCCAGTTTTGTTAACCTTTTCTTTGTATATGATTTTTTTTATTTTGATTCAGTGTTTTTATATATATTTTTTTCATAAGTAAAATCAATCTATCTATATTTATTTATTTATTTAAGATTTTATTCATGAATCAAAATTAATCCTTAGACACGCCCCGCCCCCGTACGTCATGACGTCAGCGCTGCCTCGAGCCACGTAATGACGTCGGGGCCTCGTCGCTTCACGCTCAGCGCCTCGAGCTGTCATTATCTCACCGGGAGAGTAGAAGGACAACCGGGAGACCGGGAGAGAGAGGAGCCGCTGAGACGCGTTACTGCAGGTCAGTAACCGGGACGGAGACTCTCAGGAGGTCTGGCTGTCTCCGGGGAGAGTACCGGGTCTGGTGTTCAATGACAGGAACGGAACCGGGTCCAGTTTAGAACGAACTACCTAAAACCCGCTAAATGACTCACATCTAACACAACGACCTGACACACAAGCTGCTAGCATGCTAGCATGTTAGCCGCATGCTAACACACACACACACACACACAGTAACCTGTTAGCATGTTAGCATTAGCATGCTAATGCTAACATGCTAACATACATTCGACCTGGGAGAGACAGAACCTGCTAGCATGTTAGCATGCTAATATGTTAGCTGCTTGCTAACTCACGCACAGTAGCCTGTTAGCCTGCTAGCAGCTTTTAACTAACACACCTCTTAGCATGTTAGCCCTATGCTAACACACACACAGTTCCGGTACCGGGCACGTTAGCTAGGTCATCTGTCTCCAGACGCGCTGTAACTGTCGGTGCGGGGGAATAGAAGAATAAATATATATATATATATATATATATATATGAACCATGAAGTTAGCTTCCCTTTAGCCTGCTGGCTAAACATGCTAACGGTAATTAACAGAGCTAATTACACAAGCTAACGCGCTAGCCGTGGAGCTGGAGTGTGCAGAGTGATAATAAGCGGCTCTGTTTGTGTTTTACTCTCTGCAGATTATTTACTGTGTTTTTATGGAGAAGTCATTTTCGGGAACTCTTGACTCGTGAAAGGACAAAGTGAGTGACAGCTGGTGTAGCCAATAGGAGAAGCCGTGGAGTCTTATTTCAGCCAATGAGGAGGCCGGTCGTTAGTAGGGGGGCGTGTCCAGGCCGGGCTGAGGGAAGCAGAATGGAGGCAGGCTGAAGGGAGTGGAGACCCAACAAGGTCAAAACATAGCAGCTGAGGGAGCACATGAAGACGGAACTGAGCTTTCTGAGCCCTGTTAGACCGGAAATTAATACTGTTACACTGACTGCACAACTCAAAAACGCTTGAAATACAATTTTCTGCTGTTATTGCCATTAAACAATGGATCAATCTACCTACGAGTCTGACAAAACACTGAATACTCACAGCAAACTTGCATACATACTAATGTCTAATGTTCTTGTAATGTCTGTAATAGTTATGTAATTGTTCTGACTGTATTCTACCTACCTGTCCAGAGACTACAGGTGGAAAATAGCAATTTTCTAAAACCTGGCACATTCATGGTAGACATTTGGAGGCATTTACATTCACAACCACACATTTTGTTTGTGACTTGGTTGTGACCTCAGGTGTGTGCAGTGGTAGAAAAAGTATTCAGATCCTTTACTGCCGTAAGAGTTCTAATACCATACTGTGAAAATACTCCACTACAAGTATTATTAGCCTACTTAAAGTAAAAGTACTGCTGTGTCAGTAAAATGTTCACCTGTCAGTGTTTTCCTTTTAACTATCTGATGTTTCTGGATTAATATTACTGCATTAAAACAGGTAAAACATGAGACAGGTGCTCAGTGTGGGGCGGCTGGGCTGTCAGTAGTTGGAGGATGGTAATAGATAAGAAGGAAGATGGTCCAGATGTTTCTGCATCGCATTGTATTTCAAAGAACTTCAATATTTTTGTCAGCTATTGTTCAGTTCCTGGAAGTAGAGAATAGTGCTTTGGCACAACATTCAGAAACACATTACTTGAACTCTACATGATTAAGGGACATTATTTCAACCTTAAGGTCTCCTCATTCAAGTTTATTCCTTTATCTATATATTTATAGATACCGCTGTGCTGGTTGAAAATCGGTAAAGCTTCCTTTGAATGAATCGGACCTCACCCACATAGTTTCGGAAATGAAAACAGCGTTTTTGTCCACTGATATCCCAAAACACATCTCTTCCTGTCTCTCTGTTAGCTACCTCAAACAAAGAACGTATATTGATTCGATCCACGAACGTTTGGCTAGCTAGTCGCCCGATGTCTCATTTGATTGGATGAATTTTTGTAAAAGCCCGCATGTGCAGGATGAGTCATCAACTATTTAAAAGCGTTTACAGGAAGAGAAAAGACGGGATTTAATGTAAAATACTGTGATACTGCTTTTTGACATATATTTGGCATATAACAAGATGAGCAAGATGTCGCTCAATGAGCTTGTTTAGTTTCCTTTTCCTTGTGTTTGAAACGTGAACACAAACCCTCTCTCTCTCTAACACAGTGTCTCTCTGTCTCTCTCTCAGAGGAAACAGACCAGTGGACGGTGGACGCTTCCTTCCTCTCTGTTCTGTGACTAACCCCGGTGGAGTGAGTTTTTTTTATCCCGTCGTCGTTCTGAGGTTGAGGACGTCCGGCCCGTTGGCCTGACCACCACCGCCGTGTGCGTGTGATACATTAAGGACTGCTCATGCATCGTTTAAGGACTTGTGCGGCGCGGTTGCGTCCGCTCACCGCCTCGCAGGCGGCTCAGACTGTCGGCCCGCAGCGGCCAATCACAGTCGCCTCCGCAGGTGGCACAAGGACGTTTCAGCCAATCCGGTGCTACACGGCACCGGTGGCCTCGGAGCCGTTCCTGAACGGGACGAGCTCCAACTACGTGGAGGAGATGTACTTCGCCTGGCTGGAGGACCCCAAGAGTGTTCACAAGGTAAGAGCTGTGGAGCCCTCCGCTGGTCTGGAGGGGGACGACATGCATGGAGGTTTACACGTACAACATTAATATGATAATCAGAAGTTAGCTGATGGTGCTGTGAAGCATTCAGGGATTCACTCTGCAGTAGATTATATCCCAGAACATTTTATATAAACCCTTTTAGTGAGGACGTCGTGATGAGGTCATTGTGTTAGCTGGAAGCTAACCAAAGGAAAGACTGGAGGCTAACACTAGCAGTGGGCTAAAACTACACATCTAAAATGTCCTCTTGCTGTGTTGTTGGCTGCCAGAATCCAGATATCACAGACATTTGAGATGACAAACTGTGATTTGAGGCTCTAGAGCTACAATATCAGAGAAACGTTTCAGAGACGGAGAGTAAATGTTGCTAATATTTAGCCTTCTGCTAACAGCAGCCGTT
Organism: Sebastes fasciatus; assembly: GCF_043250625.1. NCBI lineage: Eukaryota > Metazoa > Chordata > Actinopteri > Perciformes > Sebastidae > Sebastes > Sebastes fasciatus. The sequence goes on from NC_133800.1 coordinate 37,363,423, forward strand.
AGCCGTTGGCTGCTGCTCCGAAACGCTTCTCCGATATTGTACGACTCTCTTTTTGACTGACTTTACTGAAGGATAGTTAACTATAGACATCCAAAGATTTATACGCCCTCAATTTATCTTTACAGCGCGGCCGTTGGCCACCAGTTTTGGCCACTCGCTAATTCCACCATGCTGTCATGAAACACAGAAAATGAGCCAAACAAAGTCGTCCCTCCTCTGGTGATAGCACGGTGCTTTCCTACGCTGAGACCAGAGTGTGAGGATGAAGCATTAAGTTGTTACTCATTTAGCGACTGGCTAGTTAGCTAGCTACCTTGTTAATTCCACCATGCTACAGGAAATGAGTCCAACAGAGGACAGCGCCGGGTCACGGTCCCTCTGCATCACTCCTCGCCGCTAGGAGACGACTTCACCGGGAGGAGAGCAGGCGTTAGCTAGCTAGCGTTAGCCAGCCGTCTCCTCCTCCTGCAGTAGTCTCCAGCGGCGTAGGGGTCTAATCTGGTCCCGTTGGTTCATGTTAACTTTCTCAACTACCTCTGGTGATCCTGGAGAGTGAGTGACGGCACATGTTGAGAGAAACTAGGATTTTATTCAGCCATTGTTAAAAAAAACAAGACAACAATACTTGCTAGCCAGCGTTAGCTAAAGTGTTCAGAGAATCATTCTGCCTCCACTAAACAACACGTCACGATGGTTACTAACAGAGTAGAGGTTTATTGTATTAAACTTAACAAAGTCAGGCGGTACAAACATGTCCAAGAGACACGATGCTTAATACAAACAAACTATAAAACAAAACATCATAAATGTACAAAAGTCATAAATAAAATCATGTTCACAGCTTTATATATCTGGAAATGTGTCTCTTGTTAGCTGGTATTTAAAGGGCAAATCCAAACCAGTTTTTCAACTCTGCCCTCCCAGCATGAGATAAACCAACCACACATTATAACTGAGTCTTAAAGGACAACCAGACTAATAATAGCAGCTTGAAGCTCAGTCACATGACCGTCCACAGTGAAGACGAGGGAGGCTGGAGGGCATCACGACCCTCACCTCAAACCAGGAGAATCTGGGGGCTGTTAGTTATTGATCAGTGATTGGCTCCTACAGGGTTAATGGGTAAACTTTGTCCTGGTTGTACTCAGTGTAGAAGAAACCCACAGTTCCCAGTGAGGAGCTCCCAACATGTTAACAAGTCAGCCAGATGACAATAGACACCAACAGGCATTTTTCCCTCGATAGGCCTGTGCAATTAATCAAACTTCAATTTCAATGACGATTTTGGCTTCCAACTATATGACAACAAGATAATCGATACAAAAGTCTGTTCCACATAAGAGATCAACTCGTATAAAAGCACCGCCTACTGACCAATCAGAACTCGGTGCGGTGATTGTATGATAATATTACACACATATGAGGAAGTTACAGTCATAATCAGACTGAAATCAACACAGTTTAAACTGACAGATGCAGGAAGGACACCTGGATTTATGCTGTGGGTCTTTACCTCTTTGAATTATGTTTTTATATTTATTTATTTTTTACTTGGTCTTGAGTCCGTGTCACACCGTCAGAGACGGAAAGAAGGCTGAAATAGTCATACCCGCTACATATTAGCCACAGGGTATATAGAAGTGTAATCCATTCCTCTATTACACTCCTAAAAGCTATTTATATCTAAATGATTATATCCGACTTTTGAGTGTTCCGTTAAATTAATAAGTGTTAATTTACGCATTCACACATCAGGAGTTTTTTCTTTTGCCAGCTGTCCTTCCTGCATTTGGCAGCTTCAACTGTGTTACTGTTAGTCTGATTAAGTGTTTCACTTCTTCGTATTTGTTTAATATAGTTTCTTACTTGTGTCTCTCTGCCTGTCTGTCTGATGACAGTAGTCTTGTTCATGTCTGTGATTGGTCAGATGCTGCAAACACTGCCCTGTTCATGTGAACGCGCTCACAGCCAGATTGAGAAACCCTGGGTTGATTTACTGAGTTGATAACCGGCGTCATAGGACTGCTTAGTGTGATCTCGTTTGTTAGGGTTAATGAAGCCAGATAACGAGAATATACCCCGAAGCGGGTTCAACATACCGTTGAACCCGCTTCGTAGTACAGGCCTCTGGTAGTGAAGGATCAATTTAATGTTTGCATGTTTTACTGCCTCAGAATATGTTTTCAGTATGTCTGATAACCTGTAGTTTGTAATGTTTGGAGGTGAACATGGAGGTCATATAGAGGAACCTGTGGCTGACACGTGTGTGTCATGTTACATGTCCCCGTTGTTATGTAAAGATCTGTGACCTTCCCGTTATCAGCTGGAAGCTCTACAGCAGGTCTGAACCCCCTTATAGACTCATACTGAACATCATGCTCATTATATAGATATATAGCTGCAGTTAATATGAGAATATGAACATGTCAGAGTACACCGTGTGGAGAACAACACGCTCTCCTTTAAGCTGTATTTAGTTAGATGATGAGATGACAGTAGGTAACCAGCAGCAGGTTGGTAGTCAGTAACTCTGATGTCGCTGCTGATATTGATGTTGATCTCTCATTTTGATTCAGAAAGTCCAGTTTCAAAGCGGATGTAGTCCCACGTGTCTACTTCCTGTAACTTCTCCAAGGTGGTCTCTAGCTCTCCCATCAGCTCCGTTCTCTTTATCCATCCATGGTCAGCTCCATCGGGGCCGTTTCAATGCAGAGAACACAAATGTCAGTATCTGGGTGCTCCACAGTCGTAGCGTCGGCCCATTTGACCACGGAGACGAGAGCGACGGCCGGCTCCACCGCAACTTTACCGCCATACCATAACGTTTCCTGTCCGTGACAGAGTTAGCATGCAGCTTTAGCTCTGCTCTGTCTAGCTCTGCTTTTCCTGTCAATGTGTGAAACCCAAAGTGTTTCCATCCTTTACTGAATGTGTAGTGTTTACCACGCTGGATTTTCAGACTTTTATTCAAACATATATCAGCCTTTTTTTCTGACATATTTCGGACTTTTGTTTAAACATATTTCAGCCTTTTTTGGACATTTTTTCGGCCATATTTCGGCCAATCTTTGGAATTTTTTCTGCCTTTTTCAGACATATTTCAGATTTTTTTGCACATATTTCTGTCTTTTTTCAGCCTTTGTCCGGACCTTTTTTCGGATATTTTGCAGACATTTTTCTGCTTTTTTTTTTTTAAATGTTTCAGGCATTTTTCGGACTTTTTTCAGACATATTTCTGCCTCTTTTTTTGGACATTTTTTGGGCATGTTTCGGCCTTTTCCCCTGCTTTTTTCAGCCTTATTTTTGGACATATCTTGGCCTTTTTTAGAAGTTAGCATGTAGCTTTAGCTCTGCTCTGTCTAGCTCTGCTTTTCCTGTCAATGTGTGAAACCCAAAGTGTTTCCATCCTTGATTGGTTGTGTAGTGTTTACCACGCTGGATTTAACATGTGAGGGTGCAGGTCGGTGTGGGAGGATCCCCTCGTGGGACCTCTCCCTGGCGCATTAAATACTAAATTCATTGTACTGCAACTCACTGTGTGAAATGACAATACATGTAATCTAATAAATACCTCTTCACAGAGTCATTCAAACCCTGATTTTTACTACAATGCAGATTAGTTTCTTTCTAATCTCTGGATAAAGTCCATTTAAAGGAGAATAACGTGTCTTGTAAGTTTTCCCAGTAACCATGAAGGCAGCGGTTTGAAGCTGAAATGGAGTCGACCTGGTTTAGTGTCTGCTCCAGTTTACAGACCGGAGCTGCTGGAAAACCCTTGATTTGGATAATGTGGTGGTTTAACATGTGATGTGTGATCAACAAGAGGCCCAATACGATACACTAACATCTGCTGTTGGTTAAAACACACATCAAATATTAAACATAAAGCAGAACTAGTATATATAATCACTTTAAAAGTTCTGTTTTTTATGTGCAGGAAGGAATGGTGATGAGTCTGAGCTAGTTTTGGTGACTCTTAATGTGTCACAGCTCAGAGTTTTCTTGCTGAGTTGGTAGTTTTTCCTTGCTAGTGTTGGCATGTGATCAGTTTTTGTGTGGATTTGTATTAAACCAGTCGGACTCGTCCCAGAACAACGCGAAGGGAGTTTCCCTCATTAAGCAGAAATATCACCAGAGCTGGAACAAGTACTCTGATCCTTTAGAATAATTTATCTATGAACATATAAGTACATATACAGAGTGTAAATACATTTAATGACTATAGCAGGTATAATAATACTGTAATGAAAATGTTGAGGATTATAGCTTTAATACCACAGCGTGAAAATACTGTTACAAGTAAAAGTACAGAAGTAAAATCAGCTGAATGTTCATGAAGTACTCATTGTGCAGCAGAACAGCCCTTTCCACTGTTTATTATTATTATTTATTAAATAAAAATGCTAAAATGGGTCATCAAATATATACTTGGGTGGCGGTTAATATGTGGGCGGCCCGCCCAAGTAAAGTCTGTGTGTTAGAAACACTGATTATGTTTCTAATCACTTTTACATTTCATTTTAGGTAGCTGTATAGCAGCTGAAAGGGTTTTGAAGCAGTTATTTAAAGGGGGAAAAAGGTTATATATTAAAGGTTGTTTCATAAAGTTGTCTGATTGAATTTGTGTTCATTCAAAGACGTGTAATGAAACGCTGAATGACTTTAAAACAGTTATTTTATATAATGAAGACGTCTTTGTTTCCCTGGAACAGAAGGAGAATAAATAACAGCAAAACCTAAATAAAACAAAAACATCGGTATCGGCCAAATTGTTATTTTAAACATCGGTATCAGCCCAGAATTTTGCAATTGGTGCATCCCTAGTTATTATTTAACTCTTAATCTGAAAATCAACGAAAGAAAAAATAACAAACAAACTAACTGATGGAAGCGGCGGTAGATCAGCAACTCCGTGTTCTGAGAGGTAAAATTACTGCTTTTATGAATGGAGTCTGGTGGCTTTGAAGACAGCGATACAACGGCTTCAGTTCCCCGTCGGAAAGGGCTGTCTGACAGCGAGGTAAAGGGCTGTCTGACAGCGAGGTAAAGAGGTGCGTACACTTAAACTGATAGAGAGTTTTTTGGTGTCTTTACCTCACCATCATACAGCCCTTTCTGACGGGGAACTGAAGTCGTTATATCGCTCTCTTCAAAGCCACCAGACTCCATTCACAAAAACAGTGATTTTACCTCTCAGAACACGGGAGTATACATACAACCCCAGTTCTTTCAGTTATTTCCAAACTTACTACAGCTAACGTTGACTCAGCTAGTGCTGGCGTTCACATTATTCAGAACCTTGTTGATTATCTCAGAGGAGAGCTGCATCAGGGGAGTGACATGTGGAGAGTGTTTGGTTGTGGTGCGTTCAGACGGAGGAATGAGATGTTTACTGGCAGGGTGGAGAGTCTGTGGTTCTTCAGCTCATTCTGGACTCATGAGTCACTGACGCTGTTACACAGAAAACAGCCTGTAATGATTCTCTCTGAGCCTTCTGACTACAACATGAATGCTGCTTGTTTCTCCTTCAGACAGACAGAGAGAGGGATTAGTTTCAGGAGGATTCCTCTCCTGGTTTAACCTCTCTGGCTCCAGGCTGTCAGAGGGCGGGATGAAGGAGAAACACTAGTTCATACGTCGTGTTGTTGGATCACGTCTGAAGACAAAAATGTCGTTGAGGAAGGCCTCAGTGAGGAGCCTGAGGCTCCATGAATCAGCCCTTCATGTTGCTGGGGTTGTTCTGTTATTAACATGAGAGAGAGAAGTTAGAAACACAACTCTTCTCTCCTTTTTGAATCAGGTATTTAGACTCTTTATCAGCGGATAGCTCAGTCTGACAGGACACCATCATTCATGTCTATCAGTCTGTCTTCATATATGTTGGATGTTTCCAGCAGGGAAAGTGGACAGGAATAGTGACTTCCTGTTAGATCTGTAGGCTACTTGTAGTTTTCAGACGTTCAGATTTCTTTTTATTAGTTTGCAAATCTATGTGGAAATGTGCGTGTGTCTGTCGTTGTATTCTGTCCTTTATTATTCTTATGTCTGCCTTGTAAAGCACATAACGAGCACTCCTTTTGAGAAGTGCTGCATAAATAATCTTCATTATTATAATAATAATATTTATCATTAAGACTAATGTCCTACAATCTAACGTTAAATATTACAATTACACAGAAAGTTGTGTCAAAACTAAGCCAATCAGCTCTTTGATCAGGCGACAGCCAGGCGTTTCCCATCATGCCCCTGGGTCTTACAGTCGGTGGAGAGCAGCTGCGGCGTCTGGCTCTAAAAACTGCGGCCGCCTCGATCTCGTGAGTTCATCGTTGCCCACGTGGTCATGATGTCAGAGCAAGTCGGGATCAGGTCGGACACAAATCTAGCCAGCATGCATTGCGCGGCGATCGCAGGCCTGACTCATCTAGAACGAGTTTCATCTGTAAGATTATCATCAATATTCACTAAACACCTTTAAACATGATGACACACAGGCTGCTCTTCTTCTGTGGTTTTATTACAAATATTTTCTTTTTCTCTCCTCCCCCTCTCTCTCTCCTCCTCCTCCCTCTCCTTCTCCTCCCTCTCCTCCTCCTCCTCCTTCTCTTCCTCCTCCTCCTTCTCTTCCTCCCTCTCTCCTCCTCCTCCTCTCTCTCCCCTCTCTCTCTCCTCCTCCCTCTCCTTCTCCTCCCTCTCCTCCTCCTCCTCCTTCTCTTCCTCCCTCTCTCCTCTCCTCCTCCTCTCTCCTCTCTCTCCCCTCTCTCTCTCCTCCTCCCTCTCCTTCTACTCCCTCTCCTCCTCCTCCTCCTTCTCTTCCTCCCTCTCTCCTCTCCTCCTCCTCTCTCCTCTCTCTCCCCTCTCTCTCTCCTCCTCCCTCTCCTTCTACTCCCTCTCCTCCTCCTCCTCCTTCTCTTCCTCCCTCTCTCTCTCTCCTCTCTCTCTCCTTCTCCTCTCTCCTCCTCTCCTCCTCCTCTCTCCTCCTCCACTCTCCTCTCTCTCTCTCTCTCTCTCTCTCCTCCTCTCCTCCTCCTCTCTCCTCTCTCTCTCTGTCCTCCTCTCTCTCTCTCTCTCTCTTCCTCTCCTCCTCCTCTCTCTCTCCTCCTCTCTCCTCTCTCTCTCTCTCTCTCTGTCCTCCTCTCTCCTCTCTCTCTTCCTCTCTCTCTCTCTCCTCCTCTCCTCCTCCACTCTCTCTCTCTCTCTCTCTCTCTCCTCCTCTCCTCCTCCTCTCTCTCTCTCTCCTCCTCCTCCACTCTCTCTCTCTCTCTCTCTCTCTCTCTCTCTCTCTCTTCTCTTCCTCTCCTCCTCCTCCTCCAGTCGTGGGACGTGTTCTTCAGGAACGCTAACGCCGGTGCTCCTCCAGGAGCAGCGTACCAGTCTCCTCTGGGTCTGATAGCAGGTGCTCCTCTCTCCTCTCTGGTGGGAGCTCAGCCCAACGTGGAGAAGCTGGTGGAGGATCACCTGGCGGTGCAGTCGCTCATCAGGGCCTACCAGGTACACACACACACACACACACACACACACACACACACACACACACACACACACACACACACACACACACACACACACATTTGAACTACTGATAACACACTGCAGGATGCAGGGCTAAGATGATCTGACACAGTAACACACTCCACATGTGTCATAAAGGGCCAGTTCACCAAAATCACTGGGTGTGAAACTACAGTCCCCATGATGCTTTGGGGGATGTAAACAGGAAGTATAATCTTGCCATGGATTTAGTGAGATCAAAGAGTTTAGAAGCAAAGAGGTGGTGTTTTTTTTTTTTGTTTGTTTTTTTTTACAATGGTCGCTAGATAGTGCTGCAGTAGCGCTGCCGCCATTTTGGACTGAAACCACCTCTGAGTCTGTGTCCGTGGATGAATAAAGAGACGTCTGTAAATCAGAGGATATAAATCAACGTCACTGGATTACTGTGAGACTGAAGGAAACGGATGAAACATGATGATTCTTTTTTTCTCTGGTTCTTAAAGTGGATTTATGGACTTCTTACTCTGGATGGTTTGTTGGTTTTATTTGTGCTCGTTTTGAGATATCGTCTAGAATTTACAATTTTGGTGAACTGGTCTTTTTAAAGGAGGCATATTGAAGGACCATACTGGTGTCTCTTTATGATTTAGCCCTTTATAGAAGAGCAAGGGAAAAAAAACACATTTCTGTTTATTTTCTCCGACCTGCCTCTTTGTGAATTATTGTACATGTTACCTTTAAAATATAACAACAAGTAGACACAAAACATAAAGAACCATAGATTTAGACTACTTTCATTTAAAGTTTAATTAAAAATCTAGTTAAGTCTGTTCAGTATTGAGCTTTTAGTTTGCTCAGTTTTAAATTGAATCAAATGTTAAAGTCAAAGTTAATTTATTTTCTGGTGATTTTTTAGAGCATTTACTATCTTGATTATTTGCTTCTTTTTTTTCATAAAAACTGAATACGTTTAATTTACGCTTCCTGCTACATTATTTATGTTTTGATGTGATATTTAACGTGTCTTTTTCCCCCAGAACTTCATGTAACGGAGCCAACTGAATAATGAAACTGTTTGTTCTGTTTCTCATATTTTAAGTTGTGATCTTTAAATTGAATTATTATTTGAAGAAGTTATATCCTACTAAAACACAGTTCTAGTGTGTGTAAGTTATTAAAAACCTGTGTGATGTAGTTCAGAGTTTCTCAACCTGAATAAAGCAGAAAGATAAAAGTATGATTAATAGGTTTAATAATTCAATTGAACATTTCTGTTTCTATATAATTGGAGCTTCTTCGTGCTCGTGAACATGAAGTTACATAATGACTTGTCTTTAGTTGTTTGCTGGTTAGTTAAAGGTTGAGAAACCTGATAACTGGTGTAGTCAGTGGAGGTCTTCACTGGTCCTGAGCTGGACTGGAACCACACCAGTATAAAGAGTTTTAAACAGGAAACCAGACCTGATCTGAACCTGAACCTGCAGGTAACGGGTCGGATTGAACTGATGACGTCTGATTTAATCAGAATAAACCTCTTAGTGAGACATACAGTAGCTGTTCAGATAAACAACACAGCTCAGTATTAGTTCATCTCCATTAGATTAATTTTAGTTTGATCACGTCCACGTCTCTGACGTCCCACAGCTCCGAGTGAAGCTTTAATCAGAAGAGTCAGATCACACTGATTCTTCTTCTCACACTGATTCGTTTTTATCCTCGTTAGCCGTCCTTCTCAAATCATGCCTTTTTAAGGCCGTTACACACAACTCCATCATTTAAGTTTTCGGAAAAGGTTTCATTTTCTGTGTTGTTGTTTTTTCCGCCGCCATCATCAAAAAATCCATCAGATCAGCAACACGTCATCCAGAGGAAGCTCTCATGGCCACGCCCCCTTCAGGGGGAAACCAATCCCGTGTCCCTCATAGACGGTAACAGAGTAAACAGAAGAAGTTTAAACATCCAAAAAATATTAGTAAAATATGTGAAAAGAAATTTGATGAATATCCGAAAAATATCCCAACAAAAAAAGTCTGGAAAACATCCAAAAACATATTAAAAGAACAGCTGAAATATATTAGTAAAATATGTGAAAAGGTTTTTGAAAATGATCAGAAAAAATATCAGAAAAAAGTCCAAGAAAATATTAGAAAAATGTTCAAAAATCCATAGACGGTAAAGGAGTAAACAGAAGAAGTTGAAAAATCCAAAAAATATTAGACAATTATCCAAAAATATTAGTAAAATAGGTCAAAAAGATGCTAAAAATATCCAATTAATAGCCGACAAAAATACCCCAACAAAAAAATCAGGAAAACATCCAAAAACGTGTTAGAAGAACAGCTGAAACATATTAGTAAAATATGAGAAACATATTTGTGAAAGATGTACAAAATATTATTAGTAAAATATGTGAAAAGATTTTTGAAAAATATCCGAAGAATATCTGATAAAAATATGTAAAAAATGTCCTCACTCGCTGCGGTTTGTTCTGGTTGACGGATACGGAACGGATATGACGTCACGTTACTCAGACTACAACAATAAAAGTGGTAACTTCCTTCTACCTCCACATAGACTCAGATGAAGCAAATATATGGATAGTTGATATAATTATTGATTGGCGATACTCACCGACATAAAGCTGAGGATAATTAGACCATCACATCTGCTGGACCTGATTAGACTGAATAAACTGTAATCTGGACCCTTACAGACTCTGGTCCTGGACCTGTGGAGACCTCCAGTAGCCAGCCTGCCTGTCGGTGGTGTTAGTGTGTGATAACCAGGTGTATGTGTGTGTGTGTGTAGGTGATGGGGCATCACAATGCCCAGTTGGATCCGTTGGGAATCAGCTGTGTGAATTTTGATGATGCTCCGGTGAATACCGGCTTCCAGGACGTCGGTGAGAACGCCAGAAACTGAGGAAACAAACAAACTGCTTCAGCTTGTGGTGTTAATGTTGCTCTTCCCTCCCACCCTCCCTCTCTTCTCTCTCTCTTCTCTCTCTCTCCTTCCTCCTGCCTCCTCTTTCCTTCCTTCCTCTCTCCTTGTTTTCGTTTCCTGTTTCGACGTCGATCTTTTTCTACTTCGGCGTTCCTCCTCCTCTATATCTTCCCTCCATTCTGCTTCTCATCCTGCGGTTATTTCGTTGCATCTCGTTTGCTCCTCTACCTCTTCACCTTCTCCTTCACTTCGCTCCATCCTCTTCCTCCTCACTCCTCTTCCTCCTCACTCCTTCACCTCCTCCTTCTCCACCTGTCCCGGGTGGGCTCTGTGCTGTTGTCACTCCCCTGTAGATCCGAGGGCACCATGTGGCCCAGTTGGACCCCCTCGGCATCATGGACGCCGATCTGGACTCGCATGTCCCCACTGACATTATCACGTCCTCCGACAAGCTGGGTGAGGAGCTGAACCCTTAGAACACACCCTCTCTGGTCTCCTGGTCCTGGTCTGCCTCTCAGTCCTCCTCTCTCTAACGTTTACTGACAGTCGGGGAACTTCCTGTCAGCTTAAACTGGAACCTTGTTGTACATCAGGAGAACCTCTTCAACCTCCTTGTGTACAATAAATGTTTCTGAAACTTTATCTAACTTGTCATGTTCTCATAGATTAGAAACAATCTTTCTGGAAGCATCTCTGGAACCTTCTTGTTATACAGAAAACTCAACCTGTTCAAAGACCTTCTTGTGTTCTTTAAAATCAACTTTCTTGTATAAACTGAATGTTTCTTCCTTAAATCTCATCCTCTTTACTGACGATATGAAATAATCCCCTTAAAGGACTTTAAGGTTTCCCCAAACCGCCCCTCAGAACCTCAGAACCGGGCTCACGTTGTTCCGTAGGTTAGAAAGAGTTTAATTAGATTCACTTTGGCAGAAATAGATTTGGCCCTCAGGTGTTGTGGATTTAATCCTTTTACACCTGGTTGTAGAGGAACAGCTGTGAGATGTTGGCCAGAATAAATCAGATATTATTGAAGTTAATTAATTAATGAATTAATAATACCTGATCTAAATCAGAAGCTGGAGTTTGCAGATGAGCACTTTACCAGCTTCTTCTTTATGTTTCATTAAAAGTTTGTGCTTGACCTTGAAATCGGCAGTTGAGGACACAATTTCACCATAAGGTTCATTTAGTAACTCTTCTGGAGCTTTCAAAACTGGACTTCTGTTCCCAGGGCCAAGAATGTACGACGGTGTGTTAGGGCCACTGTAGGTGAAATAAATATATAAATAAAAATTACGGAGCCGGGGGGGGGGATTACCGGATTAAAGACGTAAATTTACAAGAAAAAACTCACAAATTAAAAAAAAAAAAAATTCACAAATTTACAAGAATAAAACTTGGATATTCTCTGAGATTCAAGTGGTAAATTTACGAGAAAAAAAACGCAAATTTATTAATTAATTAATTAATTAATTTGTATTATTTTATTTTATTATAATATCAGAATATTTTTTAAAAAATTGTACATTTGTGAGTTTTTTCTCATAATTTTACCACTTTAATTTCAGAGAATATCCAAGTTTTTTTCTCGTAAATGTATGACTTTAATCAGAATATTACCCCCTACCAACAATGACTCTAATACTCTGTCGTAAGAATGAGGCAATGTGGACAAAAAGTACAAAATTTGAGCATCTAAACTCCATCTGCTGAAGAAGGTCATGTGATGTGGTCGTAAGCTCCAGAACAGACCTTGAGTTGAGACATTCAGAGTTTCCCAGATGATCTCAGACCAGTTTGACGCTCCTCTGGGAGACAAAAACTGTCTCTGTCAGCAGTACTTGAACCCGTTGTTGTTGAGCTGTTAGCTTTGTGCTAACCGTCCTAGCTGCTAGTTGACTTGATGGCAGAAACCTGCTGCTGCAGTTTGACGTGTTTTAGCCATTACTTCTCGTTGTTTGGCTTCTGCTTTGACTCGTTAGCTCTCAGCCGCGGCCTCGTTGGCGTGTTGTATCAGTATCTAAAACCAGACTACCTGGATGAACTGTTAACGTATATTTTCCTGTTAGCTCAGAATAGCTTACAGATTTGCTGGACAGTATAATGACAGAAGGAAACTCTTGATTTTTATATATTTATTGATTTGTTATCTTATCAGATTGTGTAAATCTGCAAGACTAAATCAGTAGTTTTTTTAGCTGTGACCTGATCTGTCTCTACTGTCTCTTCCTTTGAGCTCTCTTGGCTAACTAACTGCTAACTAGCTTTAGCTTTGCCTAACTGGACTCCGTCTGCTTTTACTGCAGTAAAAAAAAACATCTGACATCAGCACTGTTCAGTCCCTCACTGTCAGAATACTCTTTACATCTACGTTTTTACACAAAATGATCTAATACTGATCAGACTTGTTGCAGGGACAGATTGTGAAACATGTCTTTGAGATCAGACAAGCTGGTTTGTGTATTTAGTGTTTGTAGTGAAAACTGAGGACATCAGTGTTGAGTTCAGGAACTGGTCGCGTCCCCGCTGTGGTGAAGGTGACCTGTGCAGAATGGCTTCCTGTTTGGGAACCCCCTCGGTGTGGGGGGGGGGGGGGGGGGGGTTGTGGTGTGGCTTCTGTATCCTCAGCATGGTGTTAACTGCATCCCTCGTTCTCCATCACTTCACTCTAAAATCACACCTTATTTAAACCAACACCTCTGGACTTTATCAAACAAATAAGAAGGTGGTGGAGACGCTGAGATGCCGGGACTGGTGTTGGGCTCTGTGGACGGTTGTGGCGGTGTTGTGCAAAATGGCCGTTCGTGGTGTCAGGTTTGTAAGCGGGATTAATGGTGTCCGGGTGTTTCTCCCTTTGCTGCCCCCTACTGCCGACCCCTTCCAGACGTGGCTGTGTTCAAGGAGAGGCTGAGAATCCTAACGGTAGGAGGTACGAGAAACAACGACGCTGGTTTGTCGCTGCGCAGTGTTGTGAAGCCAGTAGTTAATTTTGTGTGTGCACGTCACATCTACAGGAAGTCCAAGAAGTCAGAAACAGAGCCTGCTGTCTGCTGGACTGGACCGATCAGTCCAGCAGACAGCAGCTTCTGTTCCTGGCAGGCTGAGCTCCTGCAGGGGACGATGCACTGCAGAACAGGTTAATACAGAAAAGAGAGATATTTCATTTAGTTCACTGTCTTTGCTTTTATCAAACTTGTTTCTACAGGAGTCAATGAATGTTTGGCCTCCAATATCACACAGTCACCACTAACTGCTGAACTAGTTTTTTATAATATTAAAAAACTAGATTAAACATAAAAACAAGGACCTAAATAACGACTAGGATTTTTGTTGTTTATATAAATGTTTAGGGATACAAATATTATTTTGGCATACATGACTTAAAACATTTTCTTTGTTGACATAATAATATGATAAGATAAACTTAATCGATCACAGAATATAATAATATGATAACGACCTGTTTATTTAATATGGATCATGGCCGATACACTTTATATCGTCAGTATCGCTGTTAATCACGCATTGGGTCCCTCCATACATTGATCCCATGCTTGAATAGTATCATGTACATAATGAACATTTTATTTCACCAATAAATTCAAATAGACCTGATATATTTCACTATCATGAGCAATATTTCTTTTCTTATTTTAGTAATCCTACTTTTATTGTTATTCTATTAGGCACTCGTGTTAGTATTACTTCTTGTACATTTTTTATTTATTACTCTATTATTTTTTATTCTTATGTTGTAATTTTTGAGCAATCTCTGGCACAACAATTTCCTTTGGGATTAATAACGTTCTATCTTATCTTATCTTAAAGCCTCATGGAGAGAAGAGTCTCCTGGCCGAGACAGACTAAGAACACAGAACACAGAACACAAAATATGCCACAAAATCATTTCTAATATAATCATATAAAAGATTTCATCTTTAAAACAACCCAAGAGTATGGATGTCATGATACCAGAAATTTAGTAGTCGATACAAATACCAGTGAAATTTCACAATATTCGATACAGCGGTAAAAAAAAAGAAAAGTAAAACAATAAATCTACTTCAACATCCGCTCCTTTACTCCTTTGCATACTGCCGATTTTATTATTGATCCCTGAAAATCCGCCTCAAGTTTCTCACCAAAAACTAAAATACATGAACACATCATGATAACGTAAGAATTTACCTTCGCCCAATACTCATCGTTACTGAATAGTGTGTTTGTAAACAAACTTTTACGATGCTAACTTGATTAATTAAAAAACATTTGGCTGTAAATGTGATTTAGACACAAACAGACTATTAATAAATTAAAGCATCTCTTTAATTAAATGAATATTGAGCACCGCTTTATGTTTCCCCCTAAATAAGAGCAGCTCCTTAGTTTTACTGTCTCGGTTTCGAGATCAGTGTTAAACTGTGAGGTGGTGAAGGCTGACTGTTCTTAACTTCTGTGTAAATATTGTGTTTATTTTGTGATACCAGACAGTGAAATACAGTGAAATATCCCTTTAATGCCTCAATACACAGGAAACATTCAGAGGAAATTCACAAATATACAGTTAAATGTACAAATGATGACGTGCTGCCTCCGACCTCCGACCTCTGACCTCCTCTGAGCGTCTCCTGTGTGTTCTGGCTGGTGTAGTTAGCTCCGTTAGCTCGTAGCTGCTGCTAGCTCCCTGCTCTGTCCAGTAAACAGTAGAACAGATTGTAGATGAGTTATCTCTCAAAGTTCACCTGGAGCCTACAACCTGATGTCTGGGAATTATTTTTAACTGTGGCCATAAAATAATGAAAGTGTAGGTGGTTCAGGTGAAACATTCAACACTTCATATTATATATATTATAATACCAACGTTTTCTAGAGCTGAAGGCAAAACGACGGCTCATAATGACTGAAGGATTTAATGTCAGGAGCTTTAATTATGTTCAATTAAAGTTATAACATTCAATCATAGTTTTTTATAATAATGTGGTAACACTTTATAATGAGCATCATTTATAAACGGAAAATTGATAGTTAATTAAAATTGAGTTAATAGTTATTCTACTGAACTCAACCAACTATGAAATTATAATTGATAATGTTAACTAATTATTAATAATTCTATAATTTATGTTATTTTAATAGTTTATCGTTGCACATATAAAATTTTATGTTATAAGTATTTGTTAGCGATAACAAAATTATTTTAAACCTTAAAGTAATTGTTTGTAAAACGTCTATAAACATTACATAGATAGATGTTTGTAACACTTTACTAATGGTTAATAACTGGTTTATAAACCATCTTTTAACATTATTTGGATGGATATTATAAAATTACAACTGATGATTATAATACGTTGTTAAATGGTTAAATACTTTGTAAAGCATCTATAAACATTATGGACGTAGATGGTTAATACGACACGATAGTTAAAAGACGACACAATAAGCTGTATTAAAACAAGGAGGAAACTATATTTAATTAATGAGCGCTGTTTTTCCAGTTTCAGCAGCTTTTAAACACATCAGTCAGTTTGTTTTTAGTTTCTGGCCGTGCATTTGAAAATAATTTCCCCGACGTCACATTTTAAGTTTGTCCTGCAGCACCGGTTGAAATGTTCCTGTTGGTGATGAACTTTTATTCTGAAAGGTTTCAGTGCTTTTGTAAAAAGTAATAAAAAAAATGAAAGAAATTTATTTTTCAATCGGCCAGAATGCTGTTTGAAAAAAGCATTTTTAATCTCAATTTGGTAAAACATGAAGTAAATCCCTGGTTTTAAATGTTCAGCCTGTGTATTTAGCGGTGTTAGCTTGTTGTTAGCCTGTATGATGTTTCAGTGCTGGAGGAGCTCTTCTCTCTCTGTTTTAATCTCTTTCAGCTCTTCTCTCTGTTTTCTTGTATCGGGTTCTTCTTCTACAGTTTTAGTCTCAGTGTGTTTTTAAAATAAGACGATATCAGTAGTTACTAACATAACTGTAGTTCTGACGTAGTGTGAGACACCGTGCTGCTTTTCTCTCATCTGTACATCATCAGAAGGTGTTATTGTCTTCAGCTCAGGACTGCACTCATTGCAAACTCATTGCAAACTCATTACCAGCTCAAATCCAGCTCAAAGCTACCTCATTGCCAGCTCATTGCTTTTCCAGCTCATTGCTACCTCATTGCCAGCTCATTGCCACCTCATTGCTACCTCATTGCCAGCTCATTGCTACCTCATTGCCACCTCATTGCCAGCTCATTGCTAGCTCTTTGCCAGCTCATTGCTACCTCATTGCCAGCTCATTGCTAGCTCTTTGCCAGCTCATTGCTACCTCATTGCTGCCTCATTGCCAGCTCATTGCTACCTCATTGCCAGCTCATTGCTTTTCCAGCTCATTGCTGCCTCATTGCCAGCTCATTGCTACCTCATTGCTACCTCATTGCCAGCTCATTGCTAGCTTATTGCCAGCTCATTGCTACCTCATTGCCAGCTCATTGCTACCTCATTGCTACCTCATTGCCAGCTCATTGCTACCTCATTGCCAGCTCATTGCTACCTCATTGCTACCTCATTGCCAGCTCATTGCTACCTCATTGCTACCTCATTGCCAGCTCATTGCTACCTCATTGCTACCTCATTGCCAGCTCATTGCTACCTCATTGCCAGCTCATTGCTACCTCATTGCTACCTCATTGCCAGCTCATTGCTACCTCATTGCTACCTCATTGCCAGCTCATGGCTTTTCCAGCTCAAAGCTAGCTCATTGCTAGCTCATTGCTTTTCCAGCTCATTGCTACCTCATTGACACCTTATTGCTTTGCCGACTCTTTGCAGCTCTTTGCAGCTCTTTTCCGGCTCATTGCAGCTCATTGCTACCTCCTTTCCAGCTCATTGCTTTGCCATCTCATTGCCAGCTCATTTCCAGCTCATTTCCAGCTCATGGCCAGCTCATATTTTACAGCCTGGCTCTTCCACAGGTTTTCTTTTATAACATTAACTTTAATTATTTACAGTTGAACATGGGAAACTATTAGATATTACAAAGAAAGAATAAATAAAGACAGAGCTGTTGGATGTGGTGACGTACATCACGTAATAGTCTCAATCATTTATTCTATCAAGTCAGCTGACGTCCTCGTCTTTGCCACCACTTCCCTGGTGGCGTTTTTTGATTTTGATGTAATAAAAAACGTTACGATATATTTCCAACAGGATTGTCGCCATGCCGTTGAACTAGTTGACCTCCATTGTTCTTGGCGTATCCTTCTCCAGCCTTCGTGTTGTTGTGTTTCAGAGTTCGACTTCCTGTCACAGTTTAGTGTCGGCTGCAGACGAGGCGGTAAACATCAGAAACCCGTCAGCTTGTGTCTGTGGAGCTGGTTGTGAAAACGTTTTTTAGCAGAGAAGAAGAAGAGTGTTGTCCTGTTTTATGTTTCCTCACTACCTCTCCTATGAGGAGGAGGCGAGGAAAGGAAGTGAGGAAAGTGAATGAGCGGCGATCCGTCTGCCTGCTGTCTTTAGAGAGACGCTGCTTCTTGATTGGCTGGCTTGGCTGTCCGTCGTGTGGTTGGTTTGTGACTGCAGTGTTGCGTCAGCTCTCTGATTGGCTGATTGAGCTGTCAGTCTGCCCGGCTCAGCTCTCTGATTGGCTGATTGAGCTGTCAGTCTGCCCGGCTTAGCCCTCTGATTGGCTGATTGAGCTGTCAGTCTGCCCGGCTCAGCTCTCTGATTGGCTGATTGAGCTGTCAGTCTGCCCGGCTCAGCTCTCTGATTGGCTGATTGAGCTGTCAGTCTGCCCGGCTCAGCCCTCTGATTGGCTGATTGAGCCGTCAGTCTGCCCGGCTCAGCCCTCTGATTGGCTGTTTGAGCTGTCAGTCTGCCCGGCTCAGCCCTCTGATTGGCTGATTGAGCTGTCAGTCTGCCCGGCTCAGCTCTCTGATTGGCTGATTGAGCTGTCAGTCTGCCCGGCTCAGCCCTCTGATTGGCTGATTGAGCCGTCAGTCTGCCCGGCTCAGCCCTCTGATTGGCTGTTTGAGCTGTCAGTCTACCCGGCTCAGCCCTCTGATTGGCTGATTGAGTGAGGAAATATTTAAGGTGGTCTTGTCGTCAGAGACTGAATATTCTTCCCAACACAAACACAAAAACACCTCCTCTACTCTCTCTCTATCTGTCCTCTCTCCTTCATAACACATCCTCTAACTCTCCCATAATCAGTTTGAAGTTATAAGATAACCCATTAAATGACCATAACCCCCCCAACATGTCACTCATGTTCATCGCCGCTGTCATGGACACATCGCTGCTCTCTCTGAGGTCAACTGGAGCTTTTTTTTATTTCTGTTTTATAGAGACGAAGCCCCGCCCCTTCTCGTTGACCACCATTATTTGTCTCTGTTGACTACCGTTCATATTTTTTCTGAAATAATGTCCCATATTGGTCCACCAGAAGGGGGCGGGGCTTCAGCTCTCTATTAGAGTTTAAACAAGCTGGAACCTGGGAGACGTGGGGACACTTGACCCTCTGTCTCGTCTTCCAGGAGACCAGCGCTGACACACAGCGGTCAGCAGAGGTCAACCAGTCAGGAAGTGGCAGAGGTCTGGGTGACGTCAGTGCAGAGATCATATGAGGTTTCCAGCACTGATCAGAATGATTAATTCTTCACATTATTATTATTATATGAATTAATTTCAGTACTTTCAAAAAATATATAAACTCTTGAAACATCAATATAACCTGTTAGACTCATACAGATGTTTGAGGCCAATATTAGTTTACATCTATATCTATAGATATAGATATATCTATAGATATAGATATATAGATATATAGATATATAGATATATATAAATGAATTAATCACCCATTTTATATCAGTTGTAAATGAACCTTAAAGGGAGATTTGTCAAGTATTTAATCCTCTTAGCAACATGGGAGTGGACAAATATGCTGCTTTATGTAAATGTATGTATATATTTATATTGTAAATCAATTAACGACACAAAACAATGAAATGAAAACAAAGTTGCGTTAAAGAAATTAGTGGCGTTATAATGAATTTGCGTTAACTTTGTCAGCCGTGCTGCTTTACCGTTTCTCTGCCCTGCTGCCATCCAGACTCACTCCTCCATCCAGACGGGTTAGATATTACACCGTTAATATTCTGATGATGCAGCTCAGTTTGAAACCGTTGACCCTCCTTTGAGCTGACGTTGTCGTCTCAGTCCAGGTAGACCTGTTAGTCCACTGATCCTGGTTCTGTTCTCAACACAGTTTTGTCAGACTTTGAATCTATTTTCTATTTCTGTTGTCTGCTGTTAATAATAGTTAATATTTCTTTTATCAGGAGATCTGATGTTTAGACTGAAACGTGTCTCTGATTATCAGAGTAATAACAGACTATCAGCAGACTGATCCTGAGCTCTGTCATGTCCGGTTGATGTGTTAATAATTAATGACACTAACGATGTCTCTCCTTACTTTTATTCTTTACTCATACTGAACCCTCCACTGACCCTCACCCCGTCCTGCTTGTTGTTAAACTTTCTGTCACTCTTCTTCTCTTCTTCTGCTCCTCTCTGCATGGTTATTGTTGCTGCATGTTATGTTTTATAATTCATATTCATTCATTCATTACTAACTCATACATGCATGTTTTCATGTGTCCACGGCCTGTTTGTGTGTCTGTCCATCTCTTTGGTGTCCCCCTCCCTCCGTCCTGCAACCTTTGCTCACCTCCCTCCCTCTCTTTTCCCTCCTCCTATCCCTCCCCTCCCGTCCTGTGGTGCATCATGGGACGTGTAGGCTTCTACGGTCTGGATGAGTCCGACCTGGACAAGGTGTTCCGGCTGCCCACCACCACCTTCATCGGAGGCTCAGAGACCGCCCTGCCGCTGAAGGAGATCATCCGCCGCCTGGAGGTAAACTCCGACATACTGAGTATCTGATAGTTGACTCCAGAGTGTGAGCGTTTGGCTGGAGGACGCTACCTGTACAGGTGATACTCCTCTCTCTCTCTCTCTCTCTCTCTCTCTCTGTTGGTCAGATGGCGTACTGTCAGCACATCGGAGTGGAGTTCATGTTCATCAACGACCTGGAGCAGTGTCAGTGGATCAGACAGAAGTTTGAGACTCCAGGAGTGATGCAGTTCACTCTGGAGGAGAAGAGGACGCTGCTGGCCCGCATGGTCCGCTCCACCAGGTACAACAACACAACACACCTCCATCTCCAGACCAGGACTGTGAGAGGAGTCTGCAGAACCGTCTGATTGAACCTTCGATTGATGCTGATAGTTGTTGTAATCCGTTATTTTAGGTTTGAGGAGTTCCTGCAGAAGAAGTGGTCTTCAGAGAAGCGTTTTGGTCTGGAGGGCTGCGAGTCTCTGATCCCGGCTCTGAAAACCATCATCGATAAATCCTCTGAGAACGGGGTGGAGAACGTCATCATGGGCATGCCTCACAGGTAACACACACACACACCTGTATATATACTAGGGATGCACCGATACCACTTTATTTCAGACCGAGTACAAGTACTTACATTTGGGTACTCTCCGATACCGAGTACCGACACGAGTACTTCTGTGTGCCAAAAGACCCTCGTTAAGGGGAGAGTCCCGCATACGAGGCGGTGCGCCGCCACCAGCTCTAGGTCGGCTTGGAAAGGCTCGGGGTGAAGGTGGCTCCCAGCCGCAGCTTTACAGCGCTCCCCGCCCGGAACTCGCCGCACCGTGGACAAAGGGCTCGCTGCGCCCTCTCTCCCCGCCGGGGAGGGACGGGGCCCTCTGCTCCCGGTGCGACTGTCAACCGGGGAGGACTGTCCTCAGTGCGCCCCAAACGCGTCGTGCCGCCAGATCGGGGCTCGGCCCACTTAAAAGGCGCCAGGGGTCTGCAGCGATGTCGGCGACCAACCCAACCCGTCTTGAAACACGGACCAAGGAGTCTAAAGCACGCGCAAGCAAAACCCCGTGGCGCAATGAAAGTGAGGGCCGGCACACGCCGGCTGAGATGGGATCCCGGCCCAGCGGGGTCGGGCGCACCACTGGCCCGTCTCGCCCGCACCGTCAGGGAGGTGGAGCGTGAGGACCCGAAAGATGGTGACGAGAGGTTAACGTCACGCTGCCGTAAAGTGGTATCGGTGCCGTTTTGCGAGTACGAGTACATGAGCACAGTATCGGACCTGAAACTGGTATCGGTATCGGTGCATCCCTAATTTAAACAGTATATACACACACACCGTCTGCATCCCTCCCTGTTTCACTCTCTCCTCGTTCTGCTTTCAGGGGGCGTCTGAATGTTTTGGCCAACGTGATCCGTAAAGAGCTGGAGCAGATCTTCTGTCAGTTTGACTCCAAACTGGAAGCAGCTGATGAGGTAATCTACCTGCTCGTAGTACCATTACTGCTTCTACTACTGATCTCTGCAGCTGCGGAGCCGTGCCACCTGTGCCTACATGTACCAGGATGCATTGCACGCGAGCACATTGGTTCTTAACATTACCCACAATGCTCTGATGAAGACAGACGGCTCTCAGTCTGAACCCTGTGCTGTGGTTGCTCCTCCTCCTCAGGGCTCTGGAGACGTGAAGTACCATCTGGGGATGTACCATCGTCGTATCAACCGCGTGACCGACCGGAACATCACCTTGTCTCTGATGGCCAACCCGTCTCACCTGGAGGCCGTGGACCCCGTGGTGCAGGGCAAGACCAAGGCCGAGCAGTTCTACTGCGGAGACAACGACGGCAACCGGGTGAGACGGAGACACCGAAACACACTGCGACGGCTAACGGACACATTCAACAAACACAGAACAAAGGATCTATTAGATCTATCTCTAGATTATAGAGCTAGAGGACCTATCTATTAGATCTATCTCTAGATTATAGAGCTAGAGGATCTATCTATTAGATCTATCTCTAGATTATAGAGCTAGAGGACCTATCTATTAGATCTATCTCTAGATTATAGAGCTAGAGGATCTATCTATTAGATCTATCTCTAGATTATAGAGCTAGAGGATCTATCTCTTAGATCCATCTCTAGATTATAGAGCTAGAGGATCTATCTCTAGATTATAGAGCTAGAGGATCTATCTCTAGATTATAGAGCTAGAGGACCTATATTAGATCTATCTCTAGATTATAGAGCTAAAGGATCTATCTATTAGATATATCTCTAGATTATAGAGCTAGAGGATCTATCTATTAGATCTATCTCTAGACTATAGAGCTAGAGGACTTATAGAAGTGTCTGTGTTCAGGTGATGTCCGTCCTGATCCACGGAGACGCAGCGTTTGCAGGTCAGGGTATCGTCTATGAAACCTTCCACCTGTCTGACCTGCCGTCCTACACCACGCACGGCACCGTGCACGTGGTCGCCAACAACCAGGTAACAGACACACACACACACACACACACACACACACACACTCTGTGATGAACAGACCGATGATTGATGACGTGACGCCGCTGTGACCTCCCGTCTCACAGATCGGCTTCACCACTGACCCCCGTATGGCTCGCTCCTCGCCGTACCCCACCGACGTGGCCCGCGTGGTCAACGCTCCAATCTTCCACGTCAACGCCGACGACCCCGAGGCCGTCATCTACGTCTGCAAGGTGGCCGCTGAGTGGAGGGCCACGTTCCACAAAGACGTGGTGGTCGACCTGGTCAGTTTAACCCCTCGAGGTTCAGTCCAGACTCTACAGACACCTGTGACTCTGAGAGACGTTTACCTGTCTGTCTCTCTGTCTACCTGTCTGTCTGTTTACCTGTCTGTCTACCTGTGTACCAGGTGTGCTACCGGCGGATGGGTCACAACGAGATGGACGAGCCGATGTTCACTCAGCCTCTGATGTACAAACAGATCAAGAAGCAGAAACCGGTTCTGCTGAAATACGCCGAGAAACTGATCGCAGAGGGAGCCGTCAGCCGGCAGGAGTACGAGGTGACAACACTCCTCTACTACTCCTCCTCCTCCTCCTCCTTCTTCTACTACTACTACTCCTCCTCCTCTACTCTTCCTCCTCTTCCTCCTCTTCTTCTTCTGCTTCTGCTTGTTCTTCTTCTTCCTCCTCTACTCTTCCTCCTCTTCTTCTTCTGCTTCTCCTCCTCCTCTTCCTCCTCCTCCTCCTTCTTCTTCTACTACTACTCCTCCTCCTCTACTCTTCCTCCTCTTCCTCCTCTTCTTCTTCTGCTTCTGCTTGTTCTTCTTCTTCCTCCTCTACTCTTCCTCCTCTTCTTCTTCTGCTTCTCCTCCTCCTCTTCCTCCTCTTCTTCTTCTACTACTCCTCCTCCTCCTCTTCTTCTTCTGCTTCTCCTCCTCCTCCTCTTCTTCTGCTTCTCCTCCTCCTCTTCTTCTGCTTCTCCTCCTCCTCTTCCTCCTCCTCTTTTCTTCTACTTCTCCTCCTCCTCTTCCTTCTCTTCTTCTGTTTTTTCCTCCTCCTCTTCCTCCTCTTCTTCTTCTGCTTCTCCTCCTCCTCTTCCTCCTCCTCTTGTACTTGTTCTTCTTCTTCTGCCTCTCCTCCTCCTCTTCCTCCTCCTCTTGTTCTTCTTCTACTACTCCTCCTCCTCTTCCTCCTCCTCCTTCTTCTTCTTCTCCTTCTTCAACATAGTTGTGTTAACTGTCTTGTGTTCCTGTACTTGGTACCGTAGTATCTGTTCTCGTGACATCTCTACCGGGACATCAGAAAGTCTTAAAATCGTTCCCTGATAAGTCTCCGCTGTGTTTGTACGGTTCTGTCAGAACGTACGAGGACAGAGAGACGTTGTTGTTTGTCCAGTCTAGTTATTAAATATTAAATATCTGACTGAATAAAGTGTCTCTGTGTGTCTCTGTGTGTCTCTGTGTGTCTCTGTGTGTGTCTGTGTGTCTCTCTGTGTGTCTCTGTGTGTCTCTGTGTGTGTCTCTGTGTCTCTCTGTGTGTCTCTGTGTGTCTCTGTGTGTCTGTGTGTCTCTCTGTGTGTCTCTGTGTGTCTCTGTGTGTCTCTCTGTGTGTCTCTGTGTGTCTCTGTGTGTCTCTGTGTGTGTCTCTGTGTGTCTCTGTGTGTCTCTGTGTGTCTCTGTGTGTCTCTGTGTGTCTCTGTGTGTGTCTCTCTGTGTGTCTCTCTGTGTGTCTCTGTGTGTGTCTCTGTGTGTCTCTGTGTCTCTCTGTGTGTGTCTCTCTGTGTGTCTCTGTGTGTGTCTCTCTGTGTGTCTCTCTGTGTGTCTCTCTGTGTGTCTCTGTGTGTCTCTGTGTGTCTGTGTGTGTCTCTGTGTCTCTCTGTGTGTCTCTGTGTGTCTCTGTGTGTCTCTGTGTGTCTCTGTGTGTCTCCGTGTGTCTCTGTGTGTGTCTGTGTGTCTCTCTGTGTGTCTCTGTGTGTCTGTGTGTCTCTCTGTGTGTGTCTCTCTGTGTGTCTCTGTGTGTCTCTCTGTGTGTCTCTGTGTGTGTCTCTCTGTGTGTCTCTGTGTCTCTCTGTGTGTCTCTGTGTGTCTCTCTGTGTGTCTCTGTGTGTGTCTCTCTGTGTCTGTTTGCAGGAGGAGATCGCCAAGTATGATAAGATCTGTGAGGAGGCGTACGCTCGCTCTAAAGATGAGAAGATCCTCCACATCAAGCACTGGCTGGACTCCCCCTGGCCTGGTGAGGGACCACGTCTCAGTCTGTTCACACCCATCAATCAGTCTGATTATAGATTACATCATCTGATGATAACCGGAGGCCTGGTTATCCGTCAGGTCCTGGTTCTCAGGTCTGGGTCAGGAGGATCTGGTCTCAGGTCCTGGTTCTCAGGTCTGGGTCAGGAGGATCTGGTCTCAGGTCCTGGTTCTCAGGTCCGGGTCAGGAGGATCTGATCTCAGGTCCTGGTTCTCAGGTCCGGGTCAGGAGGATCTGGTCTCAGGTCCTGGTTCTGTGTCCGGTGTTTGACGTGTTGAACTGTTGTGGTCTGCAGGTTTTTTCACTCTGGACGGACAGCCCAAGTCCATGAGCTGCCCCTCCACCGGTCTGACTGAAGAAAACCTGAACCACATCGGGGAAGTGGCCTCGTCCGTCCCCGTGGAGGACTTCACCATCCACGGAGGTCTGACACATTTTAATCACTGCATTCATTCTGCTTTCAGGATTTATTTACAGCTCTGATTCAGGCCGTCGTATTAACCACGATATCATAATATCACGCTGTCGACAAACCGTCCGCCACGTTCACCTTCTGTCTGTTTTTAACTCTTCACAGCGTGACGAGGTATTCTGCGCTGCACGTTTGGTGTTTTTGTTCTGGTCGCCGTGAGTTAAAAAAAATTTCAACTTTGAATAAAACGCTGCGTTCGTCACCGTCATTTTTACTTCTGAGGATGTCCCGTATCATAGCAACCAGATGCAACCAAAGCATCTCAGCTGAAATAAAACGCTGCGCCTCGTCGCCCTTCTGTGTTCTGCATTTAAATTAATTTAATTTAATAAACAAGTATTAATTAGTATCTTTTGTTATTTAAAAAGCAACAATATACCTGATAGTAGCCTAATAGTAAAGCTTATTTATACGGCACTAGAATCAGGAGAAATTAAGTCATTTGCAGAAATTGAGCCGATCATTTTCACCGCTGGGGAGATTCCTTCACCACGACAGCCCTGCCTCTGATGTCTCCATAGTGGGTCTGATATAAAGTCTCTTTCCAGTGGAGCTTCTTGTAGTCTCAGATGTGCGTCCATCTGTCGCTTCCCGTCTCGCCGTCTTCACAGAAATTAAAGAGATAAAGCACCAAACAAGGACTTTATATTATATTATTATATTTTAGTATTTGTTGTAACAGTTATTTTCTGAGCGAATAACCCAAACTCTCCAACATCTCTGACGTCTGTGGAACAAAGAAAACAATCAGTAGATGTAATGTTTCATATATTTAATCCACCAGTTTGTATTATGTAACCGAGGACCTGATTATTTACAATAACTCAAAGTATTAAAGCTCCAACATGCTGCAGCACAGAGAGGCTGCTCCTCGGTTCTTCTTCCAATCCTATAACATCCTGTAAATGGAGACCATGGAGGTGTTCAGGTGTTCAGGTGTTCAGGTGTTCAGGTGTTCAGGTGTTCAGGTGTTCAGCTGACTGTGACTCGTTGTTGTTGTTGTTGTTGTTGTTGTTGTTTCAGGTCTGAGTCGTATCCTGAAGAGTCGGGGTGAGATGGTGCGTAACCGGACGGTGGACTGGGCTCTGGGGGAGTACATGGCCTTCGGATCGCTGCTGCAGGAGGGAACCCACATCAGACTGTCGGGACAGGACGTGGAGCGAGGAACCTTCAGGTAAACCGCCACCGCTATCCATCGTCTCCTCGTCATACTCCGTCAGAACACAGTGGAGAACCAAGATCGTACCGGTTCTTACCGGTTCCTACATAGTTCTTGCCGGTTCTTGCCAATTCTTACCGCTTCTTACCGGTTCCTACCGGTTCCTACTGGTTCTTACCGGTTCTTACTGGTTCTTACCGGTTCCTACTGGTTCCTACCGGTTCTTACCGGTTCTTACCGGTTCAGGTCTTGTGCAGCTCCAGTTTACCAGTCGTTGTCCTGCAGTCTGAATCTGTTTGTCCTCTTTCAGCCACCGTCATCACGTCCTCCACGACCAGAACGTGGATAAGAGGATCTGCATCCCCATGAACCACATCTCTCCGGACCAGGCGCCGTACACCGTCTGCAACAGCTCGCTGTCCGAGTACGGCTGCCTGGGTGAGTCATGTCTGTAGGTAAACCTTACAGGTGTTTTATTCTGAGCTGCTTTCCTCTAAACTAACGCTGTCATCTCGTTTCTTCTTCCGTAAGGCTTCGAGTTGGGTTTTGCGATGGCGAGTCCCAACGCTCTGATCCTGTGGGAGGCCCAGTTCGGAGACTTCCACAACACGGCCCAGTGCATCATCGACCAGTTCATCTGTCCCGGTCAGGCCAAGTGGGTCCGACAGAACGGCATCGTGCTGCTGCTGCCGCACGGCATGGAGGGCATGGTGAGCAAAACACACACACACACACACACACACACACACACACACACACACACACACACACACACACACACACACACACACACACACACAGCTGTGTTGACTACACACATCTCTAATAATAATAATAAACTATATTTAAAACGTTTTCAAAGAACATTTCATCACTGTAATGAGGCAAATAAAATCAGACAAAAATAAAGTAATACAAAAATAAAATAATAAAGAAATAAAATAATACAAAAATAAAATAATAAAGAAATAAAATAATACAAAAGTAAAATAAAATAATACAAAAATAAAATAACAAAGAAATAAAATAATACAAAAATAAAATAATAAAGAAATACAATAATACAAAAATAAAATACAAAAATAAAGTAATACAAAAATAAAATAATAAAGAAATAAAATAATACAAAAATAAAATAATTAAAATATGATAAATCCAATAATAATAATGGTAAAAAATGTTGGAAATGAAACCGCGTGTTAGCATTAATTAATAACTTTATTTAAGAAGTTTTGAGAAGTGATTTTAAAAGATAAAAGTCCAGTTATCAGTTATTGATAAGGATAAGAAATGATTAATTATCGTTAGGATAAATTTCTTCACAGATCATGAATAAAAAAGTAAGATATTGATATTTGTGAATTTAGCTGACGGTCATTTCATAAACATAAACAAACAGATATGAATCCGTTAGAGTCGTGTGTTTTTCAACAGGCATCACGTCATTTATACATTTATAAGACAACGTATTGATCGTGACCAACAGTTAAAATCAGAACAAAGAATTTGTCTGTGTGTTTTGGTTTTTAAAGTTAAACATAGTCAGAGAAAATAAAGATGAAAAAACAAGTCCTACAAAAGTAAAAAATCATAAATAGAAAATAGAAACATGTAAAATGTGTGAGTTTGTAAATGAAGCTACGTGGCGTTGAAACGATGTCCTGAGAAGACAGATGATGTTATAAAAGGTACAGAAAGCTCTGCAGGTCGGTCATCAACCGGTTAAATGTGTGATGGAATAACTTTCTATCTATAGAACACTTTGACAGAGTTAAAGGAGATGCTGTGTGGTTGAGGAGCAGCTCCACCTGGTGGACGTCTAGCAGGCTGCTGCTGCTCTGAGCTGCTTTCATTAAGAAGAGTTGTGTGACTGACTGTTTGTTTGTTTGTGTCTTCAGGGTCCAGAACATTCTTCAGCTCGTCCAGAGAGATTCCTCCAGATGTGCAACGACGACCCCGACGTCATGCCGGTAAAACTCCAGCTGTTTGAGCCCCTAGTGTTCAGAGTATCACACTAGAAACAGGAGGCTAACAGGGAGCTAACAGGGAGCTAACAGGGAGCTAACAGGGAGCTAACAGGGAGCTAACAGGGAGCTAACAGGGGGCTAACAGGGGGCTAACAGGGGGCTAACAGGGAGCTAACAGGGGGCTAACAGGAGGCTAACAGGAGGCTAACAGGGAGCTAACAGGGAGCTAACAGGGAGCTAACAGGGGGCTAACAGGAGGCTAACGGAGGCTAACGGGGGATAACAGGGAGCTAACAGGAGGCTAACAGGAGGCTAACAGGAGGCTAACAGGAGGCTAACAGGGAGCTAACAGGGAGCTAACAGGAGGCTAACAGGGAGCTAACAGGAGGCTAACAGGAGGCTAACAGGGGGCTAACGGGGCTAACAGGGGGCTAACAGGAGGCTAACAGGGAGCTAACAGGAGGCTAACAGGGAGCTAACAGGAGGCTAACAGGGGGATAACGGAGGCTAACAGGAGGCTAACAGGGAGCTAACAGGGGGATAACGGAGGCTAACAGGAGGCTAACAGGGAGCTAACAGGAGCTAACAGGGAGCTAACAGGGAGCTAACAGGAGGATAACGGAGGCTAACAGGAGGCTAACAGGAGGATAACGGAGGCTAACAG
The DNA here is from genome assembly GCF_043250625.1 of Sebastes fasciatus. Lineage (NCBI taxonomy): Eukaryota > Metazoa > Chordata > Actinopteri > Perciformes > Sebastidae > Sebastes > Sebastes fasciatus. The sequence continues at coordinate 37,392,725 of NC_133800.1, forward strand.
GAGGCTAACAGGGAGCTAACAGGAGGCTAACAGGGAGCTAACAGGAGGCTAACAGGGAGCTAACAGGGGGATAACGGAGGCTAACAGGAGGCTAACAGGAGGATAACGGAGGCTAACAGGAGGCTAACAGGAGGCTAACAGGGAGCTAACAGGAGGCTAACAGGGAGCTAACAGGGGGATAACGGAGGCTAACAGGAGGCTAACAGGGAGCTAACAGGAGGCTAACAGGGAGCTAACAGGAGGCTAACGGAGGCTAACAGGAGGCTAACAGAGCCACTGTGTTATACAGCTAATAAATGCTTTCCACTCTCTAACTAACTCCAGAACGACTTAAAAACTAAATCATTAGACAACAAGTTGAGTACAATTTTAGTCTTTAAACTAAAACAGACTCCAAACTCTCTGTCTGCTGGTTTAAACACGTCTGTCCAAGCTTTTATTGTGAAATTGGAAGGAAGAGTGTAACAGGATGAGCCACATGACACATTTCTACACATCTAACTACTCTTCTTCTTATTTTTTCTTCTTCTTCTTCTCCTTCCTCTCCTCCTCCTCCTCTCTCTCTCTCTCCTCCTCCTCCTCGCTCTCTCTCCTCCTCACTCTCTCTCCTCCTCCTTCTCTCTCTCCTCTCTCCTCCTCCTTTTCTCTCTCCTCTCTCTCCTCCTTCTCCTCACTCTCTCTCCTCCTCCTTCTCTCTCTCCTCTCTCTCCTCCTCCTTTTCTCTCTCCTCTCTCCTCCTCCTCCTTCTCCTCCTCTCTCTCTCCTCCTCCTCTCTCCTCTCTCTCCTCCTCCTCTCTCTCCTCCTCCTCCTTCTCCTCCTCTCTCTCCTCCTCCTTCTCCTCCTCTCTCTCCTCCTCCTCTCTCTCTCTCTCCTCCTCTCTCTCCTCCTCCTCCTCTCTCTCTCTCCTCCTCTCTCTCCTCATCCTCCTCCTCTCTCTCTCTCTCTTCTCCCTTCTCTCTCCTCCTCTCTCTCTCCTCCTCCTCTCTCCTCCTCCTCCTCTCTCTCCTCCTCTCTCTCTCTCCTCCTCTCTCTCCTCTCTCTCCTCCTCCTCCTCTCTCTCTCTCCTTCTCTCTCTCTCCTTATCCTCCTCTCTCCTCCTCTCCTCCTCTCTCTCCTCCTCCTCCTTATCCTCCTCTCTCTCCTCCTCTCTCTCTCTCTCTCTCTTCTCCTCTCTCTCTTCTCCTCCTCCTCTCTCTCTCCTCATCCTCCTCTCTCTCTCTCCTCCTCCTCTCTCTCTCTCTCTCTCTCCTCCTCCTCCTTCCGCTCCTCCTCCTCCTCCTCTCTCAGGCCCTGACGGATGACTTTGCGGTGCGTCAGCTGTACGACTGTAACTGGATCGTTGTGAACTGTTCGAATCCTGGAAACTTTTTCCACGTCCTCAGACGGCAGATCCATCTCCCGTACAGGAAGCCGGTGAGACACACACACACACACACACAGTTTCATAGTAGTACTACACTGTGGTATTAGTACTTTTACTGAAGTACTTCCTCCGTAGCTGGATTCCAGTTTTCAGACTTGTGACAGATTTTAACTTTAAGAAAATAAAATCATTATTAGAGTTTCATCACAGAATAATTTATAAAGTTTCTGTTCTCTTCTTGTTTAATTACTTTTATTTTGAAAATCCCGTACACATGACGATGACGATGATGAACTTCCTGTTTGTCCCTCCAGCTGATCGTCTTCACTCCCAAATCTCTGCTGCGTCACCCAGAGGCCCGGTCCAGCTTTGACGAGATGCTGCCTGGTACTATTACTATTATTATTATTATTATTATTATTGTTAATAATAATAAAATAGACCTAAAGAGTGCTCAGTCTGACCGTCAGTGTCTCTCTTCTTCTCCTCCTCCTCCTCCTCCTCCTCCTCCTCCTCCTCCTCTTCTTCGTGGTGTAGGAACTCACTTCCAGAGGCTGATCCCAGAGCGAGGCTTGGCGGCGGAGCGTCCGGAGGAGGTGAAGCGTCTGATCTTCTGCACCGGGAAGGTTTACTACGAGCTGACCAAAGAGAGGAAGAGCAGAGGCATGGAGGACACGGTGGCCATCGCACGCATAGAGCAGGTACACACACACACACACACACACACACACACACAACTGTTTTTTCAAACATTTTTCGGACTTTTTTTTCAGACATTTTTCAGATATTTTTTTTGTCCGACATTTTTCAGATAATTTTTTTCAAACATTTTTCATACTTTTTTTTCAGACATTTTTCAGTTATTTTTTTCAGACATTTTTCAGATTGAGATCAGATTTCAGACTCTGAAACACACACAAAGTTCACAAGAGCGAGTTCAGCTGGGAAACTGTTAGCCGTCTGCCGTTAGCAACATGTGCAGCGGTTAGCATTTATGATGAAAAAAAAATCACAAATTTAATAGAAAAGAAAATCACAATTTTATGAGAATAAAGGTTGAATAATCTGTGATTTTAAAGTGGTTAATTTACAAGAACAAACTCAAATTTATGATAATAAAACTTGAATATTCTCTTAAATTAAAGTGGTTAATTTATGAGAAATTAAAAAAAGATTACAAGAATAAAACTCAGATATTCTCTGAGATGAAAGTGGTTCATTTACGAGAAAAAACTCACAAATTAATTAATTGTTTATTTATTTATAATCTCTGAGAATATCGTAGTCTTTTCTCTGAATATTACCCCCCCCCGCCCCCCCCGGCTCCATAATTATTATTTTGGCTTTAATACGCGGTCGTACAAAGAGTTATTTAATCTATAATCCTCTCTCTCTCTCTCTCTCTCTCTCTCTCTCTCTCTCTCTCTCTCTCTCTCTCTCTCTCTCTCTCTCTCTCTCTCTCTCTCTCTCGTCCAGCTCTCTCCGTTCCCGTTCGACCAGGTGGCGTCCGAGTCGGAGCGTTTCTCCAACGCCGACCTGGTCTGGTGTCAGGAGGAGCACAAGAACCAGGGTTACTACGACTATGTGAAGCCTCGCATCAGGACCACCATCCAGAGAGCCAAGCCAGTCTGGTAATGACCTTCATCTCTATCATCATCATCATCATTAAGTATCAGTCAGGATGGTCTGACCTTTGACCTCTCTCTCTGTGTGTCTCAGGTACGCTGGCAGAGGCCCGGCAGCGGCTCCGGCGACAGGAAACAAGAAAGCTCATCTGATGGAGCTGCAGCGCTTCCTGGACAACGCCTTCGGCCTGGACGCGTTCAAAGACCAGCAGTAGACCTCTGACCCCCGACCCCTGACCTGGAATACACCCTCACCTGTCTGACCTTTGACCCCCCCCACTGACCCTCCCGGATTCAGTTGTGACACTCAAACTGCATCAACACACACACACACACAGTAATACTGCATACTAGTACACAAATACTACATCTGTGTACTACTATAAATACTGCACAGTCTCATCAACAGTCCACCAGTAGCAGTACTACATACAGCTGATCACTGTGTACTAACTAGTACTTTAGTGTACCGTTACCGCTCAAACATTAAAGATTAAATCTGATCAAATGTATTGATTGTAATTTATATTATCATATTAGTATATAGTTTATATTATATATCAGTTAATCTGCGCATATTTTCACGTTAAATTGATAAATGATTTGTGATCTATAATCTATAAAATATTTAGTTTTGTTCCACCAACAGTCAGATTACTGACGTATAAAGCACAGCGTGATTAGTAATAGATTACTTTAATGATTGATTGATTGTTGTTTTTACAGCAGCCTGTAGTACAGTGTGTACTTTCTGGTATCAGTATGTAGTACTACTGTGGGACACTGACAGGCAGCAGGAGTACTTGGTGTGCAGTATCAGTAGTACTGTGTTCAGTAGTACATCAGGCTCAACTCCACCACAGGCAACAAGTGGCTGAGCAACAAGTTGCCTCAACATGTTGCTTTAACTCCGTATACAGCAGAGGATCAATCAGAGGATCAATGCTACTCTATTATAATAATAATAATAATAATACTGTAAAGCTTCACACTGACGGATATAAACAGGATTTATTCAGACAGAACAAGAACACGGACTCTACATGGAGACCCGACTACAGTTCATTAATACGTTTTCACATGATGGTTACTGAGAAAAAACATCAACAGGTGACGTAGCTCGTCTAGTATGGAGGACAAAACCTGCCAAAATCAATAATAAATTAATAACTAAATAAATGACTCGATAAATAAATAAATGTCATTAAATGCAGCAAAAATAATATCAAAAATAAATGTAGCCATTAATTAATTGATTGAATCGTTTGCATAATGAGGCAGAAATGCATAAAGAAATATATATTTTAAAAAAAATACAGAAATAAATAAGTTTGGGGAAACAAATAAGGGATGAAATGCAGAGGGAAAATCCTGCAGAAATAAATGAATACATAAATAAATACATGCATTTAAAAATAAATATAAAATAAATTAAAAATAAATGCAAAAATAAATAAATACACAAATAAATAAAAGGAAAAATTAAACGAGTAAATAAATAAGGGAATTAATACAAAGATAAATCACTAAATAAGCAAATCAAAACAAAATATAAAAAATATGAATTTGTCACATTTGATCAATTAATTAATGGCTACAATTATTTTTTTATACATTTAATGACGTATTTATTTATTTATCAAGTCATTTATTTATTCATTATTTCTTTTATTTTGTTCTGTCCTCCATAATCTTGCTCTTAAATTCACCATCAGTATAGAGGAGAGATATTTGTCTCTTCTATTCAAACATTCGGACTGTTTAACCGATTCACAGATTTGTGTGCAGGACGACATGACAGAAAGGAAGTTTGAGAAATTAGCAACATTTTGCATGAAGTCTGGTGTGACGTGATAAAAGAGTCTGAGCGGAGACCTGGCAACAGGAAGTAAACTAGAGGCAACAGGAAGTAAATTGGAAGCAATGTTGCTCCAGAAAAAGTTGACTCTGGTGGAGTGGAGCCTGAACTGGAGGTCAAAAACACACACACACCTTCCTCCGTCCACACACACACACACACACTCCAGCAGGTCAGCGGTTAATATCATCTTCATCTTCATCACTCCGCTCATCTCTTCTTCACCAGGAAACATTTTACTTTTAGTTTTTAATGAACGGCTCGTTAGCATCGTTAGCATGGTTGGAATCCCTTCAGCAGGTGGAGGGTTGTCTTTGCCTTTCAGCAGGTGTGTTGGCTCGTTAAGGAAGAAGTCTGTAATTAGTCACCATGGCAACGCTTAACTGCACATTGAGATTTTTCTTTATTTTGAAGGGATATTTTTAGGGGAATAAAAATGGCGGAGGTCTGCGCCATCAGGCGTCCCTACATGAGCTCAACCAAATGCACAGCTGATTATAATTGAACCCCTCGGCTTCTGTCTCTTCTTCCTCTCTCTCTCTCTCTCTCTCTCTCTCTCGCGAGCGTTTATCTCGTGCCAAAACGGAGCGTCTCATGTTTTTATTTCTCCTTCATGTTTCAGCTGAATGAACTCTTGTCAACAGGAAGTAAAATCTCCTGGTTTGAAACAGAAAATCAAACGACAGCAGAAGATGAGATCGGCGGCTGCAGGTGTTTTTGGGCTTCTGTGAGACAAAGAAAATGATTTATTTATTTTCATAACGGGATTTAAATTCTCTTCATTATTTTGCTTCATTCAATAAAGAATACTGTATGTACTGAAGAGCTGCTGCTGTCGTCTCGTTACTGTCGTTACAGATATTTACATCACGTTTCTGTTAGAAACACCAACACGCTTCATTTCTTTACAACATTCAGCTCATTATTTTAATTAAATGATGTTGAGATACGTCAGAGGAAACTGCAGACATTAATGTTTGTGTATATTTGACACTTTTTTAAATATATTTTTAAATTTGCTTTTTCTTTTTAAATTCTTAATTTTGTGTAAGTGCATTCATATTTTCATATTTATTTGTGTAAATATAATTTAAAAAATAAATTATAAAACATTAAATAAAATGAAAAATATATTTTAAAACAAATTTAAAAAAAACTAATGAATTTTTTTTAAATAGTAATAAAAAATAAAAAAAAATATATCAAAAAAATAATTTTAAAATAAAAAAGTTTTGAAATACAAATTAAAAAGAAATTAATACAAATTTAAATAAAAAAATTCTAATGAAAAATTTAGAGTTAAATCAAATTTAAATATATTTATATAGCTCTGGTTGCTTGTTTCTATAGATCTGGTCTCTATAGATCTGGTCTGTATAGATCTGGTTGCTTGTTTCTATAGATCTGGTTTCAATAGATCTTCTGGTCTCTATAGATCTGGTGTCTATAGATCTGGTGTCTATAGATCTGGTTGCTTGTTTCTATAGATCTGGTCTCTATAGATCTGGTCAGTATAGATCTGGTCTCTATAGATCTGGACTCTATAGATCTGGTCTATATAGATCTGGACTCTAAAGATCTGGTCTATATAGATCTGGTCAGTATAGATCTGGTTTCCATAGATCTGGTTTATATAGATCTGGTCTCTATAGATCTGTTTGTTATAGATCTGGTCTCTATAGATCTGTTTGTTATAGATCCGGTCTCCATAGATCTGGTTTCTATAGATCTGTTCGTTATAGATCTGGTCTCTATAGATCTGTTCTATATAGATCCGGTCTCTATAGATCTGTTTGTTATAGATCTGTTTGTTATAGATCCGGTCTCTATAGATCTGGTCTCTATAGATCTGGTTTCTATAGATCTGGTCTCTATATAGATCTGGTCTCTATAGATCTGTTCTATATAGATCCGGTCTCTATAGATCTGTTTGTTATAGATCTGTTTGTTATAGATCCGGTCTCTATAGATCCGGTCTCCATAGATCTGGTTTCTATAGATCTGGTCTCTATATAGATCTGGTCTCTATAGATCTGTTCGTTATAGATCTGGTCTCTATAGATCTGTTCTATATAGATCCGGTCTCTATAGATCTGTTTGTTATAGATCTGTTTGTTATAGATCCGGTCTCTATAGATCTGGTCTCTATAGATCTGGTCTATATAGATCTGGTCTCTATAGATCTGTTTGTTATAGATCCGGTCTCTATAGATCTGTTTGTTATAGATCCGTTTGTTATAGATCTGGTCTCTATAGATCTGGTCTATATAGATCTGGTCTCTATAGATCTGTTTGTTATAGATCCGGTCTCTATAGATCTGGTTTCTATAGATCTGTTTGTTATAGATCCGTTTGTTATAGATCTGGTCTCTATAGATCTGGTCTATATAGATCTGGTCTCTATAGATCTGGTCTCTATAGATCTGGTCTCTATAGATCTGTTTGTTATAGATCCGGTCTCTATAGATCCGGTCTCTATAGATCTGTTCTATATAGATCCTGTCTCTATAGATCTGTTCTATATAGATCAGGTAGCTTGTTCTGTCTCTCTGTGTGGGTGTCTCTCTCTCCTCCCCCTCCTGTCTGTCTGGTGTCTCACCGGCAGCAACACGGAGGAGACTCACCGGATCTCCCGTCAGACCGTCAGACCGCCGGTTACCGCAGATATTAACGTGATATTAGATGTATCTATCGGTGATTCCTCCCGGTGGAGCTGCCGGTTCCTCCTGAAGACACCAGGGAGCAGGGAGCGGACCCAGCGGACCCAGCGGCCGGCTAGCTGCTGGAGTTACACCCGGGACTGCTGGACCTGGTCCTCGGCCTCCGGGAGGATCTTAACGGGACATTTGTGGATATTTCGGGTCGTCTTTGAGCCGGTTCGTCCGGTGGTTCCTCCGGTGGTCGGTGCTGGCTGCGGAGCCCCGGAGAGCAGCAGCAGGGCTCGGTACCGGTACCGGGAGGAGAGAGCAGGTAGGTCGGCTGAAGGCTCGTTCTGATCACCGGGTCCGGGTGTGAGCTCCGGGGATCTGTTATAACCACCGGGACCGGACCGGGCAGTGTACCCGGCACCGGACCGGCACCGGGCCGGCACCGGGCTGCTCTGAGCGGATCAACATGTTAGAGAACATCGGGGTTGAGTTCTGGAGGAGGAAGCTAGCTGGAGGCTAACTGTTAGCATCGGAGCATTCCATTGTCACAGCTAGCTATGCTAACAGGCTAGCAGCTAGCAGCTAGCCGGTTGTTAAGCGGTGTTTTATTCTCTATGAACGGCTGAATGTAACGCGTTACACGGGACGCTGCCACCGCAGCGCGGTGTTCATGTGAATGGCCGTGTTTAGTGGATGGTTTACGGCGGCTTCTGGACGCTGTGTGTTGTTGTCGTCTCGGTAGCATGCTAATGCTAATGCTAGAGCTAACAGCGGAGCTAGCTACAGCCTCATTTCCCCTGTTAGCATGTTAGCATTAGCATTAGCCTGCTAGCTGGTTGCAACACCACCAGGAATCTCAAAATGTCTCCTGACTGGAGACAACCGGGACTAGTCCTCCTGGTCTGACCCAGTCCGACCCGGTCTGACCGGGTCAGACCGGGTTGGACCGGGTCGGACCGGGTCAGACCGGGTTATCTCGGTATTTGTTCTGAATATTAGTCATAACATTGTAGCAGGCGCGTGCGTGTTGTGCGTGCACACTCTGGAGAGGTTGGTAGTTTGAAAACCAGAAACAGGTTCAGCTCATCTGCTCTATTAATAACTGATCATTCTTATTATAAATACGTTTATAATCTTTTATATTGATGTTCTCATTATGCCGTGATTACATCAGGCAAAATAAACACAAATAAGAACACAACATTAGTTAAAACATTTAATAATTAACAATTAAAACAATTGGCTCCATTTCGAGCGTCAGAGTGACAGCAGGTAGAGCTCAGGTTGGTCACATGACTCAGGTGTCTCCAGGTGTTGAACATCTGGGAGCAGCTGGATCATCTGGTTAGTTTATGGTTGATTTAGATGTTTGGTGAGTTTGGATAGGGAGACTCAGTTTAATAAACATAATTAAGTATATAGTAATGTTAGTACTATATAGTGTAGTGCATATATATATATATATATATATATATATATATATATATATATCAAATTTAAATATATATATATATATAGTTTGAGCTAAAAGTAGTCTTCTGTTTACACACATATATATATATATATATATATATATATATATATATATATATATATATATATACACACACACATATGTATATACATAAAATAAAAATATATATATAGTTTGAGCTACAAGTAGTTTGCTGTTTACACATATATATGTGTGTATATACATATATATATATATATCAAATTTAAATAAATAAATATATATATATAGTTTGAGCTAAAAGTAGTCTTCTGTTTACACACATATATATGTATATACATATATACATATATATATACATATATACACACACACATGTATATACATAAAATAAAAATATATATATAGTTTGAGCTACAAGTAGTTTGCTGTTTACATATATATGTGTGTATGTGTGTGTATATATATATATATACACATACATACACATACATACATACATACGTGTGTGCGTGTGTGCGTGTGTGTGTGAACAGCAGACTACTACAGCTCAAACTAGTGAAGCGGTTTTCCTGAAGGAAGTTCTCTGAGTGTTTCCTTGTGCGTCTGTGTGTCTTCAGAGTGAACGTCATACCAAAGTCCATTCACAAATCTGGCAATTAAATGTGACCTTTATCAGCAGCGACACGCCCAGTAAAAGTGATTCCAGACGTGTTTGTGTTGTCAGTTGTTCTTCGTCAGAGACTCCGGCGACAGACGCAGACTTTAAGATGAAGACCATTCATTGGAGCGGTCGAAAGCTCCAGTAGAGTGACTCAGCTGTAGATAATGAATGTACTGTGAGCTGTGGTTGATGTTCTGGTTAGTGTCCTCTCTGTGAGCTGCAGTCTCTTCTCTCTATGGTCGACTGAAGATGGTTTATTAGAGGAAGAAGTATCACTCTGCTAGATTGTTTTGATTTTTGAAACAATAGGTTTTTTGAGTGGTGAGTAATCAAACTGACCTGTTTATGTTTATTATTGACTTTCATGTAAATATAGATAAATTGATCAACCACCAATAACTCTGAAGTCTATTTCAAATGATTGATCTTCTAGCTTCATGCTCTGACCACCAGTTTGAGTTGTTTACACTTTGTTTCTGATTTTGTATCTGTCTTTAAATACTACAATACCCATGAGCCTCAGCTGCTGCTGCTAAGGAAGAGAAGGAGGAAAGAATTCAACAAAACGTTTCGTCGTTAAATTTGAGACAAAAACGCGTCGCTGTGGTTACTAAATTTGATTTAATTCATGATTTCAAAGTGAATTATCAGATTGTAAAATCAGTAATCTTTAACTTCCTCCTGCAGTTAACCAGCGACGGAGGAGGAAGTACTCAGATCCTTCAGTAAAAGTAGAAATACCGCAGTATTCTGAGAGCTTTACCGTGATGTTTTATCAGTCAAAAGGAAATCCAAATATCAGTGTGATGATGACGGTGATGATGAAGGTGATGATGCAGGTGATGATGCGTTTAATGACTCAGTTACATCCAGGAATGTTGATGAATGAGTCAGCGCACAGCTGCTGGTTCATCAGAGTTCACATGAATGAATGGATGAATGAATACATTATTGGTTATTTATACTGTTCATTCATCCATGGTTTACCTGAGCAGGTAACTGAGCAGGTAGCGAACAGAGTACCTGAGCGGGTAGCGAACAGAGTACCTGAGCGGGTAGCGAACAGAGTACCTGAGCGGGTAGCGAACTGAGTACCTGAGCGGGTAGCGAACAGAGTACCTGAGCGGGTAGCGAACAGAGTACTTGAGCGGGTAGCGAACAGAGTACCTGAGCGGGTAGCGAACAGAGTACCTGAGCGGGTAGCGAACAGAGTACCTGAGCGGGTAGCGAACTGAGTACCTGAGCGGGTAGCGAACAGAGTACCTGAGCGGGTAGCGAACAGAGTACTTGAGCGGGTAGCGAACAGAGTACCTGAGCGGGTAGCGAACAGAGTACCTGAGCGGGTAGCGAACAGAGTACCTGAGCGGGTAGCGAACAGAGTACCTGAGCGGGTAGCGAACAGAGTACCTGAGCGGGTAGCGAACAGAGTACCTGAGCGGGTAGCGAACAGAGTACCTGAGCAGAGTTAATGTAGATGATATGAACCAGTGAGCTCCTCAGTGAGTCAGATAGAAGTGAGTTAATATTAGTGTGGTGTCTGTGGGGTCAGTGTTTGGTCTCGGTGTGTTAATGAACCGTAACACCACAGTGTGTTAGCATGTGATGCACTGTGTGTGAGTATTCATGTGTATTTTTAATGTGTGTGTTGACGTGTGTGTTGGCGTGTTAGCGACGGCGTCCTGCTGCCTCTCAGGTGACTCGTCCAGAGTCACTCTCAAACACTGAAGCTTTTCATCTCCACAACGTTTAAATGTTTGGAGCAGAAACGTTAGAAGAAGTTTTAAACTCGTCTCGTGTTCACGGTCTCAGTCACAGAGGGACGTTTGATTTCATCACCACACTCTCAGCTTTTTACTTTCTTACTTTCATGTTTGTTATAAAAGTTTCACATCATTTCTGACCTAATTCATTCTATTATTATATCACATTTGATTTGTATGTTTTGTAAATAAAGTTTTTATTTGGTTAAGTATGTACAGATCCACTGATCAGATTGATAATTAGTTAATTAATATAATTATCAATTTATTATAAAGTAATATAATTATTATAATTTATATAGTAAGAATATAAAATAATCTTTCGTCTGCTAATTATTTAAAATAAACTTAATATAAAATATAAGTTTATTTTAAAATAAAATATTAAATAAATATATTATAAAATGAATATAAAATACGCTTTAGTCTGTTAATAATATAAAATAAAATAAATATCAAATATATTACATTTATTATTATATAACATATTTATTTCATATTTTATATTAAAATAAACGTAATATAAAATAACGTAAGATAAAATATACGATTATTTTAATATGAAATATTAAATAAATATAATATAAAATATATAAAATGAATATAAATAAACTTTTGTCTGCTAATAATATTAAATACATATAATGTAAAATGAATATAACATGCACTTTTCTGCTAATATAAAATATATATACATATATATATATATATTTATTATTATATTACATTATATTTAATACCTTATATTAAAATAAACTTAATAAAAAATATAAGGTTATTTTGATATACAATATTATATAAATATAATATAAAATAGATAAGATGAATATAAAATAAACTTTTGTCTGCTAATAATATAAAATAAATTTTAGTATAAAATATGAGTTTATTTTAACATAAAATATTAGATAAATATAATATATAATTAATATAAAATGAACTTTTTTCTGCTAATAATATAAAATAAACTTAATAGAAAATATAAGTTTATTATAATATAAAATATTAAATAAATATAATTAAATTAATATAGTTTAGTCTGAATTAATCTAAAAACTTCATCTTTTGACATTTTATAGACTAAAATATGAATTTAAAAATATCTATAATAAAATTATTCATCAGTTGAACCTCCTAATAATAACTTCCCACGTTATTTTCAGATCAATAGTCAGATGATTATAGTGATTTTATGTGTTGCAGAGTTAGGGTTAGTAGTGAACTCTGAGCAGATCATCCTGCAAGGCATTGTGGGTATTGTATTCTTAATGAATGAATGAAAGATTAAAACGCTGCATCTTCCTCAAATTCACATTTTATTTCAGTGTAGTTTGGCAGAAATCCCCAAAAACTTGAAATTGTTTGTTTATTTTTCATCACTCACAAATCTCTCTGAGGCATGATGGGAAATGTAGTTTAGTTTAGATGATTAATCATCTGTCTGTCTGTCTGTCTCTCCAGGAGTTTGTCTGTCTGTCTGATTGGTCACCAGCCCCCCCCCACCCCCCACCATGAACCCTATGAACCAGATGAAGGCTGGACTGGCCAACAACCCACACAGGTACACACACACACACACACACACACACACACACACACACACACACACACACACACACACCCCCCTCTGATCCTGATTGAAGTATTGATCAGACATCAGCGTGGTTATAGTTTTAATGAATGTGTGTTTGCAGCGAGGGTTCGTACCCCTACGACCCGTCCAGCTGGCAGCAGCCCACCAATCAGCCCACAGGATCCCTCTCCGTGGTCACCACCGTCTGGGGAGTGACCAATCCCTCGGCCAGCCAGGTATGACATCACCAACCAGGAAGTGGAATGATTCCTTATTATTAATGGAGAAGTGTTGTTTAACTGTGTGTGTGTGTGTGTCTGTGTGTCTCCCAGGGTATGGGTGGAGGGATGGGACCCGGATCCAACCAGGGCGGGGGGCCCATGATGCAGGGCCCCGGGGGTCCGGGCATGGCCGGCGGGCCCGGAGGCTACATGGGTCAGCAGGGCTACGGAGAGCCCAGCAAAGGCTACATGAACCAGGGCATGTACAGCCGGACGACTGGGGGCTACGCTGGAGGACCGGGGGGGTACTCACAGAGGTGGGAGCTGGATTGGGTTTTTGTGTTTTTATTTTTTTGTGTGTTTTTTTATGTTTTCATTTTGTGTTTCTTTTTGTGTTTTTATATTTTTATTTGTTTTCTGTTTTATTTTTATGAATTTTTAATTTTTAGTTTTTATGGTTTTTGTTTGTGTTTGTGCTTTTTGTGTTTTTATTTATTATTATTTTTTCTGTTTTATTTTTTTTAATTTTGTTTTTTGTGTTTTTATTTTTTTTAATTTTTTGTGGGTTTTGTGTTTGTTTTTTGTGATTTTATTTAGTTTTTGTTTTTTGTGTTTTATTTTGTGTATTTGTTTTGTAGGTGATAAGTCATAATAAGTTTGTCAAACTTTATTTTACACCACCTTAGTTTCCCAATAATTTCCCAAATAGGATGTGATTTCTAATTTCTTAAGAAGATTTAAACACTGTGTTTTGGTTTAAACTAAAGAGTAAAATAGAGATTCATTAAGTTACTTCTGAGTGTATAAAGAGTCTATTAGTCATTTCAGTGCATCACATGCAAAATGGTAAAATGTGTCTTTCTGTCTAGTCATAAATTACAGTTGAGAATATATTTAAACAAATATGGAGAATAAAGTTTCCAATAATACAATACTAATAAGTCTAAATGGAGCTCCGTCTCGACGATGTGCTATATACTGTCTGGTGTTTTTATACGTATGTACATGTTCTGCTGTCATTGAACATATTTTCCCTAAAGGTAATAGTACCACATTATGTAGTTCTCTACAGGAAGAACCCTCTGAACGCTTTATGAAATGAATTAAATGAATTGTTATGAATGAATCTGACAGGGCCGTCAAATCAGAGTAGTTATGATGAACAAAAATGTTGAATTATTAATGTATTTAAACAAAAAGTTATCACAGGATTAATAAATAATAGATGAATAATGTAACCATATAAGTTGTGGGTTTTTGTGCACGTTATCATCCATACTGCCGATAGTTCTGTACCTCACACTATTTAATGATGTATTTTTGTACACTTGAAATAGAAAATAAATAAAACAAAGTGATTAAAATGTAAATACGACCTTCATGTCTCCGTCCTCAGCTACCCGTCGAACCCCGGCGGCTCCAGAGGTTCTAATGACTTCACTCAGGCTGCCGCTGCCGCCGCCGTCGCTGCTGCCGCTGCCACGGCAACCGCAACCGCCACGGCAACCGTCGCTGCCATCCAGGAGAAACAAAACCAGGAAATGAACTACGGACAGGTGAGGAGAAACTCACTGCTGGTTTCAGTCTGAACATGAAGATGAAATATAGAATATATAAATAATATAGAATACGTGAACCGCGTTAACGTTATTATTATTATTGTGTCTCAGATGGGAGGTCAGGCCTATAACAGCCAGTTCATGGCCCACTCCGGCCCCCGCGGCCCCCCTGGCATGTCCCCCGGAGGTATGGGCCCTGGAGGTATGGGCCCCGGAGGTATGGGCCCTGGAGGTATGGGCCCCGGGCCCGGACCTACCAGGGGCCCTCCCTCAATGGGCCCCATGTACGGACCCGGAGGCGGCCCCCAGAGGGTCCCTCAGCACCCGCAGCACCCTCAGCACCCAAACTACGGCCCCGGACCACAGCAGGGCCACCTGAGGCCCCCGCAGGGCCTCAAACGGCCCTACAACCCTGAGGTGAGAGTCCAGATGAAACCTGGTTTAACCTTTCATTAACTGAGTTTACATTATTATTATAAATATTGGACCCGGTATAAACTGAGAACTGAATCTGAATGAATCCTCCTTCCTGTTGCTCGTCTCCTTCGTCCTCAGTCCTTCCAAGGAATGTCTCAGCAGTACGGCGTTCCCGTCGGTCCCAGTGTCAATGTGATGTCGGGTCCCGGTGGCGCCGGCGGCTCAATTCCAGGTTCAGGTGGAGGAGGTCACGCCGGCCCCGGTCCGTACGCCAACCCCAACATGCAGTACCATCCAGGTGAGACGCGACAATAGTTACAATACTTTTAATACAGCTAAAGACAGGAAGCAGAGGGAAACTGTTAGCCTAGCTTAGCACAAAGACTGGAAGCGGGGGAAACTGTTAGCCTAGCTTAGCACAAAGACTGGAAGCAGAGGGAAACTGTTAGCCTAGCTTAGCACAAAGACTGGAAGCAGAGGGAAACTGTTAGCCTAGCTTAGCACAAAGACAGGAAGCAGAGGGAAACTGTTAGCCTAGCTTAGCACAAAGACTGGAAGCAGAGGGAAACTGTTAGCCTAGCTTAGCACAAAGACTGGAAGCAGAGGGAAACTGTTAGCGTAGCTCCATCAAAGTCCCGGTTCAGGTGTTTCAGGATCTTCTCTGTCTGTTTACCTGCAGGTCCCGGCGGTCCAGGCCCCGCCCCCCAGCGTTCCGGCTCCTCCCCCTCCTATCAGACCCATAAAATGCCCCTCCCACAGTACTCCCCCTCTGGACCCCCCAACTCCCAGTACTACAAGGTGAGGAGCGTTGTGACGGTTGTATATTCAGATGATAATGTGATAATCATATAAAAAGCATCCGGTGTGACGTGAAGGTGTCGTCTGTGCAGCAGGAGCAGTTTAACGGTCAGGGTGGCGGTCTCAGCGCTCTGACGACAGGAGGCGCCGGCGGCGTCTACAACTCCTTCAACCAACCGTCTGGGGTGAGACCAACACTCTGTCTCTTTCTTCTACTTCTACTCCACCACATTCATCTGACAGCTGGAGTCACTGGTTACAGATCCAGATGTTTGTAGATTAACGTTGCAGGAGACGGTTGATCTGTGACAGTAATAAGAGAAGAAGAAGTGTATCACTGTCTGGTCCTCTCAACCATCTCTCTCTCTCTCTCAGCCCGGTCGAGGGTTGCCAGGTTACCCCTCCTCCCCGGTCCCTGGGAACCCCACCCCTCCCATCACCCCCAGCAGCTCCATGGCCCCGCCCTACATGTCGCCCGGCAACAGTGACGTCAAACCGCCGCCCTCGTCCTTCCTGCCGGACATCAAACCCAACATGGCCGGCCTGCCGCCGCCTCCTCCTACAGGTACCGACACACCTACTGTACATACAGGTTATCAATAATACTATCCACCTGGTTCGGTCTTCATGTGACATGTGAGGAATATAATCAGATTATTATGTGTGAAATAATAAGACTATTACCACTAAAATATCCAGACCATCATCGGTGAAATAATCAAGATTATAACCAATAAAATACTCTGATTATTACAGTTTCAAGTAGTCAAAGTATCAGGTTCATGAAAACACTGAGATTGATGCAGATTATCACAAAATGATTTTATTATTATAATGTCATTATCACTAAAATAATCAGAATATTATCATTAAAATAATCAGAATATTATCACTAAAATAATCAGAATATTATCATTAAAATAATCAGAATATTATCACTAAAATAATCAGAATATTATCACTAAAATAATCAGAATATTATCACTAAAATAATCAGAATATTATCACTAAAATAATCAGAATATTATCATTAAAATAATCAGAATATTATCATTAAAATAATCAGAATATTATCACTAAAATAATCAGAATATTATCATTAAAATAATCAGAATATTATCATTAAAATAATCAGAATATTATCATTAAAATAATCAGAATATTATCATTAAAATAATCAGAATATTATCATTAAAATAATCAGAATATTATCACTAAAATAATCATATCACTAAAATAATCATATTATCACTAAAATGATCAGAATATCAAGAGTAAAATAATCAGACTATAACCACTAAAATAACCAGGCCATCATCAGTGAAATAATCAGATTATTACATTTATAAGTAGTCAAAGTATCAGGTTTATGAAACATAAATATTGATGCAGATTATCACAAAATAATCACATTATTATTGTTATTGAAATAACCTGATTATCAGTGAAATAATCAGATTAGTATGTGTGAAGTAATCAGATTATCTTCACTGAAGAAAGAAGTCTTACTTTGTTGTATTGTTTATTATAAATAGTTGTTTATCAGTTTCCTGCC